>NC_046284.1:30765968-30795968 GCF_004115265.2 Rhinolophus ferrumequinum | reverse complement strand
GCAAATACCTTCTCCCATTTGGTTGGTTCCCTCTTTATTTTGTTGATGGTTTCTTTATCTGGGAAAAACATTTTAGTCCCATTCTTTCATTTTAGCTTATATTTCCCTTGCCTTTTTGGTCAAATTAATAAAATTTTCTCTGAACCCAAGGTCCATAATTTTAGTACCTATGCTTCCTTCTATGCAATTTATTGTTTCAGGTCTTATGTTTAGGTTTTTGATTCATTTTGAGTTAATTTTTGTATATGGTGACAAATAACAGTCTAGTTTCATTCTTTTGTATGTGGCTTCCTATTATCCCAGCACCATTTATCGAAGAAGCTATCTTTTCTTCATTGAATGCTTTCGGTTTCTTTGTCAAAAAATATTCTACCCATATGTATATAAGTGGGTTTATTTATGGGTTTTCAATTCTATTCCATGTTCTGTGTGTTTGTTTTCCTGCCAAAACTATGCTGTTTTGATTATTGTCACTTTATAGTATAGATTGAAGTCAGGGAATGTGATACCTCCAGAATTATTATTTTTCTTAGGATTTCTTTGGTTATTTGGGGTCTTTTGTGATTTGATACAAATCTGATAATTTTTTGTTCTATTTTTTTAATGGCATTTGAATTTTCAAGAAAATTGCATTAAATCTGTATATTGCTTTGTGTAATATGGCCATTTTAACTATGTTGATTCTTTCAATCCATGAAAACAGAATACCTTTCCATTATTTTCTGTCTACTTCAATTTCTTTTTAAGAATGTCAAATGACGTCATAAAAATGGCAATGTGAGGTAAGCCAGTGGAAATCTCCACTGAATATACAACAAATTGAACAACTATAACTCCACAACGGATTCCCTGTGCAGCAGACCAGCAAGACAAAGAGGCTCACTATTGAAATCACCTAATGCCGAAAACTGTGCAAGCAGGGGAGGAGGGAAGGGAGAAGTGCGGAGACAGGGCCGCGTGAGAACAGGACGCAAACCTAGATTGGTGCTTCGAGCTCGCTGCATCTCAGAACTACCACAGCTGCTGGTGAGGGAAGAAATCGGACTGCTAGAGCTCCATTTATGATCCACAGGGATGAGGGGACAGTATATATCATGGCTGAACCCAACATTCACGACAGAGACCTCAGAGCAAAGACTGAGGGAAGAAGTCTGAAAATGGTGGTTTAAGCCTTCACTGCCACAGAGAACAGAAGCCTTAGGCACTGAGACTAGTCACCCTCTTCCTGCCCTCCCACAGCTCACTCCAGCCCCATCTGACCAGTGCTACAGGTGGAACAGTAGCAGTGTCAGATCAAAACAACAGAATATTTCCAGTTCTATGTTGTGTTTCACACACAGTGACTCACAGCCCAACCAGTTCTGGCAAAACGCAGGGAGCTGTGGGAGCAGGACGGGCTGTGGAGTTGTCAGCTGCCATTGCTCTCGTCACCTCTCACAACACACCCCTCCCTTCTCCCCACCTATCTGGGTGGATCCCTGCAGGAGTAAAACCAGAACTACTGAAGCACACAGACTCTGAATCTGGGGCAGGAAGAGCTTTGGAACATCAGAAAATCTCCACATACCTCCACAAAGGTGGTGACATAGAACAAAGGCCAACTCTTCAGAGAGGAGAAGCCCTCCTTCCAGGGAATCCCTCCTTTGTGTGAGAAGCTAGAATAGTGCAGAGAAAAGATAACACTACAGTGTGAGAGAGAATAGAAGGCTGCAGTCAGAAAGGAAATTAAACATTCTACCAACACCTACTGGAAAACAAAAAAAAACCTCTTTCTATAAACCTGTTTCAGAACCAACTCCATAGATGTCTAGGAAGAGAAATGATGTATCTTTAATGGCCATGAATAACAAAGGCAAAAAGACAGCTGAGAAACAAAACGAAAAATCTCCAGAAAATGAACTTAAAGATATGTAAATATGTGACTTAAATAACAGAGAATTCAAGATTGCAGTTCTTAAAAAACTCAACGAGATGCAAGAAAACACAGAAAGGCAGTTAAAAGAACTTAGAAAAACAATCAAAGAGCAACATGAACATTTTACAAAAGAGATTGAAATTTTAAAAAAGAACCAAATGGAAATTCTGGAGATTAAGAACACAATAGAAGATATTAAGAATGAAATAGCCAGCTGACATAGTAGAGTTGACCAGATGCAGGAAAGAATCAGTGATATCAAAAATAGAAATCTGGAAATGACACGGATAGAAGAAAGATACTTGAGACTTAGAAGAAATGAAGAAGTATACAATAACTTTCTGACTCCATCAGAAAGAGCAATATAAAAATAATGGGCATACCAGGAGGACAAGAATGACAGAAGGGAACAGATTATATATTCAAGCCAATAGTCGATGAGAAGTTCTCAAAGTAGTGGAAAGAACTGGATCCCCGAATTCAAGAAGTAAATAGAACTCCTAATTACCTCAATCCCAACAAGCCTTCACCAAGGCACATTGTATTGAAGCTGTCTAAAAACAACGACAAAGAAAGAATCCTCAAGGCAGCCAGGGAAAAGAAGACGGTAAACTACAAAGGAAAGCTCATTAGAATATCGTGAGATTTTTCAGCAGAAATTCTACAAGCCAGGAGGGAGTGGAGCCAAATATTCAAACTATTGAAAGAGAGAAGAAGTTATGAGCCAAGATAATATATCCAATAAAGATATCCTTTAGATATGATGAAGGAATAAAGACCTTTCCAGACATACAGAAGCTTAGGGAATTTTCTAATACACGACCTGCACTACAAGAAATACTAAAGGGGGCTATTCGACCACCATCAACAGGGACATTTTGTGGCAACCAAAACATAAAAAGGGGAAAGTAAAGGCCTGACCCAGAATGTGGGAATGGACAAAGTAGGTATGCTGAACAAAACGGAATACTCTAAATATCAAACTTTCTTTTAGATAAACTGAATGGTAATCATTCAACAAAACCCAGAACTGAAATATATACAGTAATAAAAAAAAAAACAGAGGGAAATATCATAGAATATGACCACACAGAAACATAGACAGCAAGAAAAAGGCAAAGAAACAATGGAGACACAGTCTTAACAGAAAACTAAAGATAGAATGATAGGAAATCCTCACATATCAATAATCACCCTACATGTGAATGGACTGAACTCACCAATAAAAAGGCACAGAGTAACAGATTGGCTCAAAAAACTAAATCCAACCATATACTGTCTCCAAGACATGAATCTCAGCTACAAGGACAAGCATAGACCCAAAGTAAAAGGGTGGAAATTGACACTCCAAGCAAATGGTATCTATAGAAAATCAGGTGTACCCATATTGATATTAGATGAAACAGACTTCAGGGTAAAAACAGTTAACAAGAGACAAAGATGGACATTTCATAATGATAAAAGGGACTATACAACAAGAAGACATAACAGTCATCAATATTTATGACCTGAATTTGGAAGCACCAAAATATACTAAGCAATTACTAACAGAAATAAAGGGAAAAATTCACCAAAACACAATCATACTAGAGGACATAAATAGATCATTGACAGCTATGGATAGATCATCCAAACAGAAAATGAATAAAGAAATAGCAACACTAAATGACACATTAGATGAAATGGACGTAATTGATATTTACTGATCATTTCATCCAAAAACATCAGACTATACATTTTTTTCTACTGTACATGGAACATTTTCAAGGATAGACCATACATTGGGTCATAAAACTAGACTCAGCAAATTTAAGAAGATTGAAATCATATCAAGCATATTCTCTGATCACCAGGCTTTTAAATTGGATATCAACTGCAAAAAGAAAGCAGGAAAAACCACAGCTACATGGAGATTAAACAACATACCGGGTCAAAGAAAAGATTAGAGGAGAGATCAGAAATTACGTAGAAACAAATGAGAATAAAAGTACATCCTACAAAAATGTTTGGGATGCAGCAAAAGCAGTTTTAAGAGGGAAATTTATGTCATTACAGGCCTATCTCAAGAATCAAGAAAAATCCCAAATAAATACCCTCATGTTACACCTTAAAAAACTGAAAAAGAAGAACAAATGAAACCCAACATCAGCAGAAGAAAGGAAATAATAAAAATCAGAGCAGAACTAAATGAAATAGAGAACAAAAAGGCAATAGAAAAAAACTAATGTGCCAAAAAGCTGGTTCTTTGAATAGATTAAGAACATTGACAAATCCTTGGCTAGAAACACTAAGATAAAAAGAGAAAAGACACAAATAAAGGAAGTCAGAAACGAAAGAGGGGAAGTTATAAAGGATGCCACAGAAATACAAAGGATCATCCAAGAATAATATGAAGGACTATATGCCACCAAACAATTACCTAGAAGAAATGGACAAGTTCTTAGAAATATATGGGATTCCTGGACTGAATCGTGAAGAATTAGAAAATCTAAATCGACAGATCACCAGTAAGGAAATTGAATCAGTCATCGAAACCTTCCCAAAAGCAAAAGTCCGGCACCAGATTGTTTCACTAGTGAATTCTACCAATCCTTCAAAGAGGATCTAATACCAGTCTTGCTTAAACTTCAAAAAATTAAAGAAAAGACAGTATTCCCTAACTCATTTTATGAGGCTAACACTACCCTGATACCAAAAACTGGTAAGGATAACACAAAAAAAGAAAACTACAGACCAATATCTCTGATAAATACAGATGCAAAAATCCTAAACAAAATTCAAGCAAATGCTACAATACCTTAAAAAGATTATTCATCAGGAGGAAGAGTGGTTTATCCCAGGGTCACAAGATGGTTCAACATACACAAATCCATCAATGTGATACATCACATGAACAAAATAAATAACAAAAATCATATGATTATATCAATACATCCAAAAAAAGCACTTGACCGTATACAACATTCATTTATGATTAAAACACTTAATAAAATAGATACAGAAGGAAAAAATCTTAGCATAATAAAAGTCATAAATGACAAATACTCAGCTACTATAATAATTAATGGTGAAAAACTGAAGCCCTTTGCTCTACGTTCAGGAACAGGACAGGGTTTTCAACATAGTGTTGGATGTCCTCACCAGAGCCATCAGGCAAGAGAAAGAAATAAAAGACATCCAAATTGGGAATGAAGAATATAAATTGTCACTGTTTGTAGTTGACGTGATGCTATATATAGAAAACCCTAAAGACTCCACCAAAAAGCTATTAGAAACAATCAACGAATACTGTAAAGTTGCTGGCTACAAAATGAACTTACATTGCATTCCTATATACTAACAAAGAAATCTCAGGGAAAAAAAAACAAAAAACATAATTCCTTTTCCAATTGCAAAAAAAAAAAAAAAAAAGAATAAAATACCTAGGAATAAACTTAACCAAGGATGTGAAAGACCTATATGCTGAAAACTACAAGACATTTTTTAAAAGAAATTGAAGAAACCACAAAGAAATGGAAAGACATTCTATGGTCATGGATATGGATTGGAAGAATCAATATAGTTAAAATGGCCATATTACTGAAAGCAGTATACAGTTTTAATGCAATACCCATCAATATCCCAATGGCATTTTTTAAAGAAATAGAACAAAAAATCATCAGATTTGTTTGCAAGCACAAAAGACCCCCATAGTCAAAGCAATCTTAAGAAAATATAACAATGCTGGAGGTGTCAGACTCCCCAACTTTAGCTTGTAGTACACAGAAACAATAATGAAAGCAGCATGGTATTGTCAGAAAAACAGACACATAGACCAATGGAATTGTACTGAGAACCCCGAAATAAAACCACATAAATATGAACAGATAATTTTTGAAAGAAGTGAAAAACATACAGTGGAGAAAAGACAGCCTTTACAATAAATGGTGCTGGCAGAATTAGAAAGCCATGTGAAAAAGAATGCAACTGGACTGCTATCTGCCACCATGTACCAAAATTAATTCAAAATGGATCAAAGACTTAAGCATTAGACCTGGAACAACAAACTGCATAGACTAAAACATAGGTACTAAACTTATGGACCTTGGGTTCAAAGAGCATTTCATGAATTTGACTCCAAAGGCAAGGGCAGTAAAAGCTAAAATAAATGAATGGGACTATATCAAACTTAAAAGCTTCTGCACAGCAAAAGAAATCATGGACAAAATAAAGAGGCAACCATCTGAATGGGAGAAGATTTTTGCAAATAGTCCCTCTGATAAGGGGCTAATATCCAAAACATACAAGGAACTCATGAAACTCAACAACAACAACAAAAAACAATTGCAGAATGGGCAGAGGACCTGCAGAGACATTTTTCCAAAAAGGACATACAAATGGCAAATAGACATATGAAAAAATGCTCAACATCACTGATCATCAGAGAAATCCAAATTAAAAGCACAATGAGATATCACCTCACCCCAGTTAGAATGGCTATCATCAACAAGACAAATAGTAACAAGTGTTGGAGAGGCTGTGGAGAAAAAGGAACCCTCATACACTGTTGGTGGGAATGCAGACTGGTGCAGCCGTTATGGAAGGCAGTGTGGAGTTTCCTGAAAAAATTACGAATAGAATTACCGTATGACCCAGCAATCCCTCTCCTGGTTATCTACCCCAGGAATGTGAAAACATTTATCCATAAAGACATATGTGCTGCAATGTTCATTGCAACTTTATTTACGGTGACCAAGCCATGTAAATGACCAAAACGTCCTTTGATGGATGAATGGATAAAGAAGTTGTGGTATATATACACAATGGAATACTATTCAGTGGTAAGAAAAGATGAACCAGGACCATTTGTGACAACATGGATCGATCTTGAGATTATAATGCTAAGCGAAATAAGGCAGTGAGAAAAAGTAGAGAGCCATATGATTTCACTGATATGTGTTGTATAAACCAAAAACAACAACAAAAAACAAGACGAGCCAATAAAAAAGCAAAACTCATAGACAGGGACAATAGTTTTGTGGTTACCAGTGGATATCAGGGGAGGGAGTGGTAGGTGAGGGTAAAGGGGATCAAATATATGATGATGGAATGAGAACGACTCGAGGTGATGAACACGCAATGTGATTTATAGAGGATGTAATACAGAATTGTATAACTGAAATTTATGAATTTGTGTAACTTTACTAATAATTGTCACTCCAATAAACTTTAATTAAAGAACAGAAAAGAATGTCTTATAATTTTCAGGGTATAGTTCTTTCAGAATCTTTGTTAAGTTTATTCCTAAGTGTTTTATTCTTTTTGTTTCAAATAAAAAAGAAACTTTTTTTTTCATTTATTTTCTCAAATTTCATTTTTGTATAGAGGGATGCAATGGATTTCTGCACATTGATTTTGTAGGTAACAACTTGATTATGAAATGTCGATTTTTGTCTGTCGTTACATTTTCATCCTAAATTCTCTTTGTCAGATATAATATGGCTACACCCCTTATCTCTGGGTGCCATTCGCTTGGATTATCATTTTCGACCCTTTCACTTTGAGTCTATAATTTTCTGTGTTTGTCTTTGTAGCTGAGATTTGTCTCTTGGGGGCAGAATATGGTTATTTATTTATTTTTTTGATATGATCATCTTTGTGCCTCTTTTAAATTTGGTGAGCTTAGTCCATTTACATTTACAGTGCTTATTGACATATGAGGATTTTCTACTGCCATTTTGTCCTTTGTTTTCTGGTGGCTGGGGGTCTCCATTGTTTCCTTGCCTTTTTGTTTCTGTCTGCTATTTCAGTGTCATGATATTCTATATTTTCCCTCTTTTTCCTCTTTTTTTATGTTGTGTGTCTCAGTTCTGATTTTTTTGAGTGATTATCATTATTTTTATGAAAAAGATACTAGCATATATACAGTATTCCTTTTTCTTCAGCATATTTCTTATCTTTATTCCACTTAGCCAATTCAGACCTTTAATCTCCCTCCTTTTATGTTTTATGTTTTTCTTGTCTCAAATTATCCTTATTTATGCTGTGAGTTGATTTCTGAGTTTCAGTGCCAAGTTGTCTTTTTCTCTTTTTCTTTTTTTATGTTTCTTATCTTCTTTATCCTTTATGTGACGTTTAAGTGTATAGTGCATATTCTGTCTGTTAGTAATCTTTCTCATGGTTTTGTATTCTTTTGACTTTTTGTTTCACACCAAATAGCCTCATGTGAAAAATTCTCTCTGCATCAATATATCTGGAAAGGTCCTTATTCTTCCTTTACATCTAAAGGATAACTTGGCTGAATATATTATTCTTGGCTGGTAATTTCTCTCTTTCAATAGTTTGGATATTTGATTCCACTCCCTACTGGCTTGTAGAGTGCCTGCTGAAAAGTCTGATGATAGTCTAATGGGCATCTAGGTTACTGCTTTCGTTTCACTGGCTGCATTGAGAATTCTTTTTTATCATTAATTTTTGACAGTTTCAATATAATGTGCCTTCTAGAAGGCCTGTTGGGATTGAGGTAATTAGGTGTTCTGTTCGCTTCTTTGACATAAGAATCCAGTTCTTCCCACAGGTTTGAGAAGTTCTCATTGGCTATTTGTTTGAATAGACACTTTGTTCCCGTCTCCGTCTCTTCACCTTCTGGTATACCCATTATTCTTATGTTGCTTTGTCTGATTGATTCAGATAGTTCTTGTAGAGTGCTTTCATTTCTTTTAACTCTCAAGTCTCTCTCTTTTTTCATTGATGTCATTTCCAGATTTCTATTTTCGATATCACTAATTCTTTCCTCCATCTTGTCAGGTCTATGTCCTCAGTTGGGTATGCCATTCTTCATCCCTTCTGTTGAGTTCTTTAGCTCCAGAATTTCTATTTGGTAGTATTTTTTTATTTCAAAATCTTTGGCAAAATATCTGTTTTGCTTATTGATTTCATTTCTTAGTTCATTAAACTGCCTACGTGAGTTTTCTTGCATCTTGTTGAGTTATTTCAGAGCTGCAATCTTGAATTCTCTGTCATTTAAGTCATATACTTCCATGTCTTAAAGTTCATTTTCTGGAGACTTTTCATTTTCTTTGTGAGCTGCCTTGTTACCTTAGTTATTTGTGGCAATTGATGGATTACTTTTCCTGGTCATCTACGGGAGTGGATTCTGTAGCAGGTTGATATGAAGAGATCTTTCTTTTGCTTTCCAGTAGGTGGCACTAGAGAATTTTATTTTCTCTCCCGTTGCAGTGTTTTATTTTGTCTTCTGTTCAGTCTTCTCATACAATGGCAGATTTCCTGGGAGGTGGGCTTCTTCTCTGTGATTAGGTCACCTTGGTCTTAAGGTATCACCCTTGTTGGGGTGTGGTGGGTAATGGGCTTTTGAGCCTCTGAAACCCCAATGCTTCCCCTGCAGCCTGATGCAGAGATTGTGTGTCTCAGCAGCCCTGCATGCCCCAACAGGAATCAGCCTGGAAAGGTGGGCATGGTGCGGGCTAGGAGAGGCAGCAGATGTGTTTATGGCTCTGAACAATGGTGACTTCCAGTCCACAGCTGTCTTGCTCGTACATCTTCTTCCCTGTCACTGGAATTAGCCACACTATGTGTCTACTGTGGAACTGTCTCTGTAGTTCTCAGGTGTGTAGATATTCTACTGTTTAATCTGACACTGCTACAGTTTATTTTCTGGGGCCTGCTGCTAGCACTGCAAGGGTGGGCTGAGGTGGCCAGGTTCTGTGTCTTTGTGTTCTACCTGGCAGTGAGTGCTTAAACTACAATTCTCACAATTCTGTATTCAGTCTTTGCCCTGAGATCTCTGCCCTGATTCTTGGTTCAGCCATATTATACGCTGATTCCTTAAGAGGGATTGCTGGCCACAGAGAGTGCACCTGCAGCCTCAATACTCTCCTCTCCCAGGAGTGCAGTGAGGTTAAGCCCTGTGGTCTAAGTCTGCATACTTTGCCTTTCTGTCCAACCTGATTGCCTCATTTTACCCACCTTCAGGTGTTTTGATGCACAGATCTCTCAGACACATTTTTATGTGGTATAGGGTATTTTTTGTTGAATTATAACTGTTCAATTTGTTGTAGCTTCTAGGGAAGCTTTCAAAGAACACCACTTATGCTGCCAAGTTTCTGACGTCTGGTTTATTGTGCTTTTGTCTCAGGGTATCTTTTGATGTCTTCCTTAATCTTACTGTTAACCCACTCATTACTTTTTTTTTTTTAATTTATTGGTTTGACAATTGTTAGTAAAATTACATAGATTTCAGGTGTACAATTCTGTATTACATCATCTATAAATCCCATTTGTGTTCACCACCCAGAGTCAGTTCTCCTTCCATCACGATATATTTGATCCCCCTTACACTCATCTCCCAACCCCCACTCCCCTTACCCTCTGGTAACCATTAAACTGTTGCCTGGGTCTATGAGTTTTTGTTTCTCATTTGTTTGTCTTGTTCTTTTGTTGTTTTTGGTTTATATACCAAATATCAGTGAAATCATATGCTTCTCTGCTTTTTTTGTCTGACTTATTTCGCTTAGCATTATACTCTCAAGATCCATCATGTTGTCACAAATGTTCCTATATCATCTTTTCTTACCGCCGAATAATAGTCTATTGTGTATATATACCACAACTTCTTTATCCATTCAATATCGAAGGACATTTTGGTTGTTTCCATGTCTTGGCCATCGTAAACAAAGCTGCAATGAACATTGGAGCACACGTGTCTTTATGGATAAATGTTTTCAGATTTTTTGGTAGATACCCAGGAGAGGGATTGCTGGGTCATATGGTAATTCTATTCGTAATTTTTTCAGGAACCTCCACACTGCCTTCCATAATGGCTGCACCAGTCTGCATTCCCACCAACAGTGTATGAGGGTTCCTTTTTCTCCACAGCCTCTCCAACACTCGTTACTATTTGTCTTGTTGATGATAGCCATTCTGACTGGGCTGAGGTGATATCTCATTGTGGTTTTTATTTGCATTTCTCTGATGATTAGTGATGTTGAACATTTTTTCATATGTCTATTTGCCATTTGCACGTCCACTTTGGAGAAATGTCTCTTCAGGTCATCTACCCATTTTTAAATTGGGTTGTTGTTTTTTTGTTGTTGAGTTTCATGAGTTCCTTGTATATTTTGGATATCAGCCCCTTATCGGAGGCACTGTTTGCAAAAATCTTCTCCCATTCAGGTGGTTGCCTCTTTATTTTGTCCATGTTTTTTTTTTTTTTGTTTTTTTTTTTTTTTTTTTTTTTTTTTGCTTTGCAGAAGATTTTAAGTTTCACATAGTCCCATTCATTTATTTTAGCTTTTACTTCCCTTTCCTTTGAAGTCAAATTCATAAAACATATTTTGAACCAAAGGTCCATAAGTTTAGCACCTATGTTTTCTTCTATGCAGGTTATTGTGTCAGGTCTTATGCTTAAGACTTTGACCCATTTTTAATTAATTTTGTTACATGGTGACAGATAGCAGTCCAGTTTCATTCTTTTGCACGTGGCCATCCAATTCTCCCAGCACCATTTATTGAAGAGGATGTCTTTTCTCCATTGTATGTTTTTTGCTTCTTTGTCAAAAAATATCTGTCCTACATCATCTATAAATCCCATTGTGTGTTCACCACCCAGAGTCAGTTCTCATTCCATCAACATATATTTGATCCCCCATACCCTCATCTCCCACCCCCCACCCCCTTACCCTCTGGTAACCACTAAATTATTGTCTGTGTCTATGAGTTCTTGTTTCTCATTTGTTTGTTTTGTTCTTTTGTTGTTTTTGGTTTATATACCACATATCAGTGAAATCATATGGTTCTCACCTTTTTCTGTAACACAGAATTGTACACCTGAAATCTATGTAATTTTACTAACAATTGTCACCCAAATAAATTAAAAAAAAAATCACAGCTTCAAATCAGATAGATTAGATTTATGTGTCATATACTTAATGTAACAACTCTCTAGAAAGAAATGGGGTAATGTTACTTTATCTTTGTTTGCTATCAGCATTAATATGAACAAATTGGATAAAATAAAATACTATGCTCTTTCGATATTAAATATATATATATATCTGTCCATATTTATGTGGTTTTATTTCTGGGTTCTGAATTTTATTGCATTGGTCTATGTGTCTGTTTTTCTGCCAATACCATGCTGTTTTGATTACTGTAGCCCTGTAGTACAAGCGAAAGACAGGGAGTGTGACACCTCCAGTATTGTTCTTTTTTCTTAAAATTGCTTTGGCTATTTGGGGTCTTTTGTGGTTCCAAACATATCTGATGATTTTTTGTTCTATTTGTTTAAAAAATGCCATTGGGATTTTGATGGAGATTACATTAAATCTGTATATTGCTTTGGTTAATATGGGCATTTTAACTATGTTGATTCTTCCAATCCATGAGCATGGAATATCTTTCCATTTCTTTGTGTCTTCTTCAATTTCTTTCAAAAATATCTTACAGTTTTCAGCATATATGTCCTTCATATCCTTGGTTAGGTTTATTCCTAGGTATCTTACTCACTTTGCTACAATTGCAAAAGGAATTGTTTTTTGTATTCATTTTTCTGAGATTCCATTGTTAGTATATAGGAATGCAATGGACTTTTGTACGTTGATTTTGTAGCCAGCAACTTTACTGTATTCGTTGATTCTTTCTAATAGCTTTTTGGTGGAGTCTTTAGGGTTTTCTATATATAGCATCGTGTCATCTGCAAAGAGTGATAATTTAACTTCTTCATTCCCAATGTGGATGCCTTTTGTTTCTTTCTCTTGCCTGATTGCTCTGGCAAGGACTTCCAACACTATGTTGAAAAGCTGAGGTGATAGGGGACAGACCTGTCGTGTTCCTGAACGTAGAGCAAAGGGCTTCAGTTTTTCACCATTAATTATGAGATTAGCTGAGGGCTTGTCATATATGGCCTTTATTATGTTAAGGTATTTTCCTTCTATACCTATTTTATTAAGTGTGTTAATCATAAATGGATGTTGTATCTTGTCAAATGCTTTTTCTGCATCTATTGATACAATCATATGACTTGTGTCCTTTATTTTGCTTATGTGATGTATCACATTGATGGATTTGCGGATGTTGAACCATCCTTGTGCCCCGGGGATGAACCCCACTTGGTCGTGATGAATGATCTTTTTAATGCATTGCTGTATTCGATTTGCTAGAAATTTGTTTATGATTTTTGCATCTGTATTCATCAGATATATTGGTCTGTAGTTTTCTTTTTTTGTGTTGTCCTTACCAGATTTTGGTATCAGGGTAATGTTGGCCTCATAAAATGAGTTAGGGAGTACTGTCTCTTCTTCAATTTTTTGGAAGTTTGAGCAGGATTGGTATTAGATCCTCTTTGAAGTTTTGGTAGACTTCACTAGTGAAGCCATCTGGTCCCTGACTTTTGCTTTTGGGAAGGTTTTGGATGACTGATTCATTTTCATTACTGGTGATCGGTCTGTTTAGATTTTCCAGTTCTTCACTGTTCAGCCTTGGAAGGCTATATGTTTCTAAGAACTTGTCCATTTCTTCTAGGTTATTGAATTTTGTGTCATATAGTCCCTCATAGTATTCTTGGATGATCCTTTGTATTTCTGTGGTGTCCGTGATAACTTCCCCTTTTTCATTTCTGATTTTGTTAATTAGTGTCTTCTCTCTTTTTTATCTTATTGAGTCTAGCCAAGGGTTTGTCAATTTTGTTAGTGTTTTCAATGAACCAGCACTTTGTCACATTAATTTTTTCTATTGTCTTTTTGTTCTGTCTTTCATTTAGTTCTGCTCTGATGTTTGTTATTTCCTTTCTTCTGCTGAACTTGGGTTTCACTTGTTCTTCTTTTTCTAGTTCTTTAAGGTGTAACATGAGGTTATTTATTTGGGATTTTGCCTGTTTCTTGAGATAAGCCTGTAATAATATAAATTTCCCTCTTCAAACTGCTTTCACTGCATCCCAAAATTTTTGGTAGGATGTATTTTCATTGTCATTTGTTTCTATGTATCTTTTGATCTCTCCTCTAATATCTTCTTTGACCCAGTCGTTCTTTAAAAGTATATTGTTTAATCTCCATGTATTTGAGTTTTTTCGTGCTTTCTTTTTGTAGTGGATATCAAATTTCAAAGCCTTGTGATCAGAGAATATGCTTGGTATGATTTCAATCTTCTTAAATTTGCTGAGGCTGATTATATGACCCAATATATGGTCTATCCTTGAGAATGTTCCATGTACACTAGAAAAGAATGCATAGTCTGATGTTTTAGGATGAAGTGCTCTATATATGTCAATTATTTCCATTTCATCTAATGTGTCATTTAGGGCTGCTATTTCGTTATTTATTTTCTGTTTGGATGATCTGTCCATAGCTGTCAGTGATGTATTTAGGTCCCCTACTATAACTGTGTTTTGGTCAATTTCTCCCTTTAGTTCTGTTAGTAGTTCCTTGTTATATTTCAGTCCTCCTTGATTGGGGGCATAAATATTGATGACTGTTATGTCTTCTTGTTGTATAGTCCCCTTTACCATTATGAAATGTCCATCTTTGTCTCTTGTTATCTTTTTCACCCTGAAGTCTGTTTCATCGGATACCATTATGGCTACACCTGATTTTCTCCGGATACCATTTGCTTGGAGTGTCAATTTCTACCCTTTCACTTTGAGTCTGTGCTTGTCCTTGTAGCTGAGATGTGTCTCTTGGAGACAGCATATGGTTGGGTTTAGTTTTTTGATCCAATCTGCTATTCTGTGCCTTTTTATTGGTGAGTTCAATCCATTTACATTTAAGTTGATTATTGATATTTGAGCGTTTCCTGTCATTCTATCTTTAGTTTTCTGGTACGGCTGTGTCTCCATTGTTTCTTTGCCTTTTTTTTTTGTTGTCTATTATTTCTTTGTGGTGGTATTGTATGATGTTTCTCTCCGTTTCTTCTTTTATTACAGTATATATTTCAATTCACAGTTTTTCTTGAGTGGTTTCCCTTAAGTTTATGTAAAAGAAAGTTTGATATTTAGAGTATTCCATTTTCGTTAGCACGCTTTCTTTCTCCATTCCCATATTCCAGTTCACTTTTTTACTCTCCCCTTTTTTATGTTTTGGTTGTCACAAATTGCCCCTGTTGATGGTGGTCAAATAGCCTCCTTTAGTATTTCTTGTAGTGCAGGTCGTGTATTAGAAAATTCCCTCAGCTTCTGTATGTCTGGAAAGGTCTTTATTCCTCCTTCATATCTAAAGAATATCTTTGCTGGATACATTATTCTTGGCTCATAATTTCTCTCTTTCAATAGTTTGAATATTTGGTTCCAATCCCTCCTGGCTTGTAGAGTTTCTGCTTCAAAAGCTGATGATAATCTAATGGGCTTTTTTTTGTAGTTTACTGTCTTCTTTTCCCTGGCTGCCTTGAGGATTCTTTCTTTGTCGTTGATTTTAGACAGCTTCAATACAATGTGCCTTGGAGAAGGCCTGTTGGAATTGAGACAATTAGGTGTTCTATTTGCTTCTTGGATTTGAAGATCTAGTTCTGTCCACAGGTTTGGGAAGTTCTCATCAACAATTGGTTTGAATATATTCTCTGTTCCCTTCTCTTTCTTCTCCTTCTGGTATGCCCATTATTCTTATATTGCTCTTTCTGATGGAGTCAAAAAGTTCTTGTAGAGTTCTTTCATTTCTTTTAAGTCTCAAGTCTCTTTCTTCTTCCATCTGTGTAATTTCCAGGTTTCTGTCTTTGATGTCACTGATTCTTTCCTCCATCTGGTCAATTCTACTACCTAGGCTGGTTGTTTCATTCTTGATTTCTTCTATTGAGTTCTTAATCTCCAGAAATTGTATTTGGTTCTTTTTTAAAATTTAAATCTCTTTCATAAAATGCTCACGTTGTTCTTTGATTGCGTTTCTGAGTTCATTAAACTGCCTTTCTGTGTTTTCTTGCATCTCGTTGAGTTTTTTCAGAACTGCAATCTTGAATTCTCTGTCCTTTAAGTCACATATTTCCCTATCTTTAAGTTTCTTTTCTGCAGACTTTTCACTTTCTTTCTGAGCTGTCTTGTTGCCTTTGTTATTCATGGCAATTACTGATTTATTATTTCTCTTCCTAGACATCTGCAGGAGTGGACTCTGCAACAGGTTGACAGAAAGAGGTCTTTCTTTTGTTTTCCAGTACTTGTTGGTAGAATGTTTTATTTTCTCTCCAATTGCAGCCTTTTATTTCTCTCACATGGTAGTGCTATGTTTTCTCTGCACTATTTCTGCGTCTCACACAATGGGGGGATTCCCTGGGATACAGGCTTCTCCTCTGTTAATAGTTCGCTTGGGTCACAGGGCACAGTGTCCGTGTTGGTATGCAGAGAGCTTTTGAAGTTCCAAAGCTCTTCCCACACCATATTCAGAGCCCGTATATTTCAGCAGTTCTGTTTACTCCTGCAGGGATCCTTCCAGATAGGTGGGGACAGGGGCGAGGTGAGTTGTGAGAGGTGGCCCAGAGCATTGGTGGCAACCACCACCACAGCAGGTCCTGCTTCCACAGTTACCTCCCCTCTGCCGGAATTAATTGGGCTGCGAATCTGTGTCTGCAGTCCACCGTTCTCAGCACAGCAAATATTCTGTTCTTTTTCTCTGACACTGCTACTCTTCCGCCTCTAGCACCTGCCAGGTGGGGGCGGAACGAGCTCTGGGAGGGTAGGGAGGGGGCGGCTAGTCGCAGTGCCTAAGGCTTCTGTTCTTTGCAAGGCAGTGAGGTCTTAAACCACCGTTTTCAGCCTACTTCACTGAGTCTTTGCTCCGAGGTCTCTGCCATGAGCGTTTGGTTCAGCCGTGTTATATGCTGCCCCCTCGGCGCTGTGGGCCATAAGCGGAGCCCTAGCAATCCGAGTTATTCTCTCTCCCACAGCTGTGGTAGGTCCGAGATGCAGCGAGCTCAGATCACTGAGCTAGGTCTGCGTCCTCTTCCGCCCACTCCACTCCGTCTCTGCATTTCTCCCTTCCCTCCTCCCCTGCTCGCGCGATTCGCCCACCTTTCAGTGAATTCAGTAGTGGGCCTCTTCGTCTTGCCTGTCTGCCTTGCAGGGAGTCCTTTGTGGAGTTATTGTTGTTTGATTAGTTGTAAATTCCAGGGGAGCTTTACAGAGGCTCACCTCACTCCGCCAGTTTGATGACATCCAAGAATCGATTTTTGGATTTTGAAGCAGTATTGCTCTCTTTGGACAAAGCTCACTTGATTATGGTTTATTATCTTTTTGCATATATCAGGATTTGATTTGCAATATTTTGTTTAGAAGTTTTGTAGCAATGGATAAAAGAATGATTCAAATATGTGGTGTGGAGAAGATACATTTTAAACACATAAAGTATTTTAATATAAAAGGATTTAAAGAGATATACTATGCAAATTGTATCCGAATATACTAATACAAGATAAAAAAAGACTTGAATGTAAAAAATATCCCTAAAGACAAAACACACAAAAGAACCAATTTTTCTACCAGACATAACAATTATGAACATAAATTTACCTAGCAACATAAATCCAAAATGTAAGAAATAGAAGCTGAAAAAAATTAGGGGAGAAATAGATAATTCATTAATAACAGTATGGAACACAAATACCTCACTTTTCTAAATGGAAAAAAAAATGGCTAGAAACAGAGAAATAAGCGACTTGAACCACACTATAAACCAACTAGACCCAAAGACAGCTATGAAACATTCCATTCAGTAACAGCAGAATAAACAGTATTCTCAAGTAAAGATAGAATATTCTCTAGGTTAGATGACATGTTAAGCTACAAAATAAGCCAAACAAAATTGAAATGATTTCAATTATATAAAATATGTTCTCTGACTATAATTGAATATTAACGTTACATAGTAAAAAAGATTGTAAGAAAATACTATGAATAATTATATGTCAAAAATTAGTTAAGTAGACAAAATGGACAAATGTCTAGGACAGAAATTACTGAAACAAACTCAAGAAGAAAATATAAGAGGAAAACATTAAGAGAATTAGATAGCCAGTTCAGGTGGTCCAATATTTAATGGGAATGAATCCAAAAGCAGAAATCAGGTATCACAGAGAAGAAGAAACTATGAAAGTAATAACAAAATTTTATTTCTTTTTCTATTTTTTCATAAATTTAATTGGGGTGGCAGTGGTCCACAAAACTACATAGGTTTCAAGTGTACAATTCTATAATACATCATCTATATATTTCATTATGTGTTCACCACCCAGAGTCAGTTTTCCTTCCATCACCATATATTTGACCCCTTTATCCTCTTCTGCCATACCTTCTACCACCTTAACCTCTGGTAACCAATAAATTGTTGTTTGTGTCTCTGAGTTTTGTTTATTTATTTCTTTGTCTTGTTCCTTTGTTACCTTCAGTTTTATATCCCACATATGAGTGAAGTCGTATGGTTCTGGACTGTTTCTGTCTGACTTATGTCACTTAGTGTAATAATCTCAATATCCATCTATGTTGTCAAAAATGGCACTATTTCATCTTTTCTTATAGCACAGTCGTATTCCATTGTGTATATATACCACTTCTTATTTATCCAATCATTCATTAAAGGACACTTTGTTGTTTCCATGTCTTGACCTCCATAAACAATGCTGCAATGAATATTGGAGTATCTATACCTTTACTGATAAACGTTTTCAGATTTTTTGGGGTACATACCCAGGAAAGGGATTACTGGGTCATGTGGTAATTCTATTCATAACTTTTTGAGGAACCTCCATACTGTTTTCCATAGTGGCTGTACCAATTTAAATTCCTACCAACAGTGTATGAGGGTTCCTTTTACTACACACCCTCTCCAACACTTCTTATTTTCTGTCTTATTGATGATAGCCATTCTAACAGATGTGAGGTGATATCTCATTGTGATTTTGATTTACATTTCCCTCATAGCGAGTGAAGTTGAGCATTTTTTTATATATGTGTAGGTCCTTTGTATGTCTTCTTGAGAAAAGTGTTTCTTCAGGTCCTCTACCCATTTAAATTTGATTTTTGTTGTTGTTGTTGAGGTGTATGAGTCCTTTGTATATTTTGGATGTTGGATCCCTATCAGGGGAGTTGTTTGCAAATATCTTCTCCCATTTGGTTCGTTGACTTTTTACTTTGTTAATGGTTTCTTTTTCTGTGAAGAAGCTTTTTAGTTTGATATAAACCCATGCACTTATTTTAGTTTTAACATCCCTTGCCTTAATTTTAAATTCATAAAAACATCTTTGAACCAAAGGTCCACAAGTTTAGTACCTATGTTTTCTTCTATGAAGTTTATTGTTTCAAGTCTTATGTTTAGGTCTTTGATACATTTTGACTTAATTTTAGTACATGGGGACAGCAGTCTAGTTTTATTTTTTTGCACGTAGTTTTCCAATTATCCCAGCACCATTTATTGAAGAGGCTGTCTTTTCTCCATTGTATGTATTTAGCTTCTTTGTTGAAAACTCTCTGTTCATATTTATATGGGTTTATATCTGATTCTCAATTCTATTCCATTGGTCTCTGTGTTTGTTTTTCTGCCAATACTGTATTGTTTTTATTATTGTTGCCCTGTAGTACAAGGTGAAGTCAGGGAGTGTGATACCTCCAGCATTATTATTTTTTCTGAAGATTGTTTTTGTTGTTCAGAGTCTTTTGTGATTCCATACAAATCTGATGATTGTTTTGTTCTATTTCTTTAAGAAATGCCATTGAGATTTTTAAGGGGATTGTATTAAGTTTATATATTGCTTTGGATAATACGGCCATTTTAACTATGTTGATTCTTCCAATCCATGAACAAAGAATGTCTATCCATTTCTTTGTGTCTTCTTTAATTTCTTTTAAAATGTCCCACAGTTATCAGTTATAGGTCTTTTACATCCATTGTTAAGTTTTTTCTTTTTTCTTTTATTCTTTTTGTTTGCAGTTGCAAAATGAATTGTTTCCATTTGCAACAAAATTTTCTAATGCTTAGAATGACATCATAGAAATGGCAGCAGTGAAACATGCTTCTTGAATTCTCCTCTGGTATTTACCACAAATTGAACATCTATAACCCATCAAAGGATTCTCTGCTCATCACACAGAACAGCTAAGAGACTGGCACGAGGATTACCTGAAGGTGGGCAAACTGGGTGAGTGGAGGAAGAGGGAAAGGAGAGGTGTGGAGAGCTGGCCCACATCTGCTGCTGTGGAGATGTGGGGCCCCAGGACACAGAGCAGAGATCACAACAGCCAGGCAGTGGGCTCCCTCCCTGCAACCCACAGTCCTGCTAAGAGATCAGCATAAAGGATGGCAGTGTCAGAGATTGGAGGCAGAAACCTCAGCTGAGAACCTCAGGCAGGGCTCTCTTGGTCAGACATAAAGAAACCTCCATACCTGGCCACCTCCCCCCACTTTCCCACAGATCTCCTACCCCTGCCCTTCCAGAGTCCTAAGATAGTCCCTGAACAGAGGAGTAGTGTCAGGTTACAGAGGAGCAGCAGCTCTCAAGAAATGGGAAAAGGTGATGTGTAGCTATGACCTAGGGAAGAGGCTGGAAAGAATGTGACATTCCTGGGATAGCCAGGCAGTTGCCTACCCAGGCTCCATGCTAAGACCTAGGAGACCTGCACATAGGGAAGAAGCCCACCACCTGGTGGCTGGCTGTGGTGAGCTCAGTGCGAGTCTGTGCAGGTGAGAGCAGAAACTGCACTGAGTTTGTAAAAACTGCCAACAACATTACATAGCTCCACTCATCTAGAACTGCATTGCCAGGGTCACTCTGTGCGCCAGGTGGCCAGCTCTGCCTCCACAAGATGTAGAGGAGTTTTTGTACAGCAGAGGACAACCTGGTGATAGCATGGTGGGCTTAAATCAAGGCTGGCACTGTTTTCTTGTTCGTTTGTTTGTTTATTTTTTTTTTTTTATTCAGGATGGCCACGGGTTTGAAAATTAATCTGGGGAACGTAATTTAGTGGTTACCAGAGGGTAAGGGGGTTGGGGGGTGGGAGATGAGGGTAAGGGGGATCAAATATATGGTGATGGAAGGAGAACTGACTCTGGGTGGTGAACACACAGTGTAATTTATGGATGATGTGATACAGAATTGCACACCTGAAATCTATGTAATTTTACTAACAATTGTCACCCCAATAAATTTAAAAAATAATAAAAAAAATATACACACACACACACACACAACATTCCCTTTTCTCTCTTCTTTTCTTTTTTTTTCCATGCTCTACTTTTCCTCCTTCTTTCCATTTTTCTCTTTGATTATTTTTTGGGGGGTGTTGCTATTTTTTGTTTAGTTTCTTTTCTCCGTCTTTTTTTTTTTTGTATTTTTGATATTTTCATTTCTGTTCAGTGTTGGCTGTCCATTGTTTTTACATGTGAATGTATTTTTTGCTGTTGTTGTGCTACACCAGTAAATCTGGAGTAGCAATACGTATATCTGACAAAATATACTTTAAAATGAAGAATGTAATAAAAGACAAAGGAAGGCACTACATAGTAATAAAGGGATTGATTCAACAAGAGGACATAACTCTAGTAAACATTTATGAACCCAACATAGGAACGCGTAAATATTTAAAACAGATATTTGCTGACATAAAGACAGTGATCAACAGTGACACTATCACAGTAGGGGACTTCAACACACCACTGAAAACAAGGGGCAGATCCTCCAGAGAGAAAATCAATTTAGAAACAGCAGCTTTAAATGACACATTGGACCAGTTGGATTTAATCAATATTTTTCAAGCATTTCAAACCAAAGCTGCAGATATATATTCTTTTTGAGTGCACATGGAGCGTTTTGCAAGAAAGACCACATGTTAGGCCACAAAACAAGTCTCAATAGATTTAAGAAAATTGAAATCATATCAAGTGTCTTCTCTGACAATAGTGCTATGAAATTGGAAATCACCTACAAGAAAAAAACAAAACTGGAAAACATTCAAATACATGGAGGCTGAATACCTGTTACTAAATAATGAGTAGGTCAGCAATGAGATCAATGAAGCAATCAAAAGATACCTCAAGACAAATGAAAACACAACAATCCTGTGGGATGCAGTGAAAGCAGTCCTAAGAGGGAAATACATAGCAATGCAGGCCTACCTAAAGAAACAACAATCTCAAATCGACAGGTTATCCTTACTACTAAGGGAACTGGAAAAAGAACAGGGAAATAAGCCAAAAGATAGTACAAGAAAGGAGATAATAAAGATCAGAATGGAAATAAATGAAACAGAGACCAAAGAACAATACAAAAGATCAATGAAACCAAGAGCTGTTTTTTGAGAAGATAAGCAAAATTGACAAACAGCCATACTCATCAAAAAAAGAGAGCACCCAAATTAATAAAATCAGAAATGAAAGAGGAGAAGTGACAATAGACACCATAGAAATACAAAATTTTTTAAGAAAATACTATGAGCAGTAATACACCAACAAACTAGACAATCTGGAAGAAATGGATAATTTTCTAGAAGCATACACCTTCTAAGTCTAACTCAAGAAGAAATGGAAACTCTGAATAGACTGATTACTACCAGTGAAATCGAATCAGTAATCAACAAGCTCCCAACAAACAAAATTCCTGGACCAGATGTCTTTACAGGTGAATTTTACCAAACATTTAAAAAAGAATTATCACTTGTTCTCCTCAAAGTATTCCAAAAAATCCAGAAGGAAGGAAGGCACACAAACACTTTTTTACGAGGCTACTATCAACCCTATTCCAAAATCAGACAAAGACATTACAAAAAAAGAAAACTACAGGACAGTATCCCTAGTGACATCGATGCAAAACTCCTTAATAAGACATTAGCAAACCGAATTCAGCAATACATTAAGAAGATCATACACTACGATCAAGTGGGATTCATTCCTGGTATGCAAGTTTGGATCAATATTCGCAAATCAATTAATGTGATGTACCACATAACCAAAATGAAAAATAAACATCATATGGTCATATCAATAGATGCACAAAAGCATTTGATAAAATCCAACAGCAAATTATGATAAAAGCTCTTAAGAAAGTGGGAATAGAGGGACCATATCTCAGTATAATAAAAGCCATATATGATAACCCCACAGCAAACATCATACTCAATGGGGAAAAGCTAAAACCATTCCCCTTAAGATCAGGAAAAAGACAAGTTTGCCCACTTTCTCCACTTTTATTCAACACAGTTCTGGAACTTCTAGCCACAGCAATCGGGCAAGAAAAAGAAATGAAAGGCATCCAAATGGGTAAGGAGGAAGTAAAATTGTCATTATATGCTGATGACGTGATACTACATATAGAGAACCCTAAAGACTTCACCAAAAATCTATTAGACCTGATAAGTGAATTTAGTAATATAGCTGGATACAAAATTAATATTCAGAAATCAATTGCATTTATATACACCAGGGGTGTCCAAACTGCGGCCCGCGAGCCAACTGCGGTCAGCAATCTATTGTTAATTGGCCCGCAGCAAATTCCAAAAATATATTTAGTTTACTTAAATAAACCAGGTGAGGCAATACATACTTCACCTCGAGTGAGTGGTCCGGCTGTTTGTGTATTTTACCGCATATGGCCCTTGGTGAACAACGTTGAAAAAAGTTTGGACACCCCTGGTATACACCAATAAAAAACTATCAGAAGGAGAAATTAAGAAAACAGTCCCATTATGATTGATTCAAAAACTATAAAATACTTAGGAATAAATTTAACCAAAGAAGTAAAAGTCCTGTGCTCATAAAATTATAAGACACTAAAAAGGTAAACTAAAGAAGATACAAATAAATGGAAATATTCCATGCTTATGGATAGGAAGAATTAATATCCTTAAAATGTCCATAATGCCTAAGGCAATATATAGATTCAACACAATTCTTATTAAACTACCAAGAACATTTTTTCACAGAACTAAAACATATAATTCTAAAATGTATATGGAACCACAAAAAATCCCGAATAGCCATGGCAATCTTGAGAAATAAAAACAAAGTGTGGGGAATCACGATACATGACGTCAATTCACACTACAAGACTATAGTAATCAAAACAGCATGGTACTGGCATACAAACAGACACATAGATGAATGGAACAGAATAGTGAGCCCAGAAATAAATCCATGCCTATATACTCATTTATCTACAACAATGGAAATAAGAATTTACATTGAGGTAAATACTATCTGTTGAATAAATGGTGCTGGGAAACCTGGATAGACAAGTGCAAAAAATTGAAGCTGGACCACCTCCTTACCCCATATACAAAAATAAATTCAAAATGGATTAAAGACTTAAATGTAAGATCTGAAACCATAAAACTCCTAGAAGAAAATATAGGAAGTAAATTTGCAGACATCACCCTTAGTAATATTTTGCTGGCATTTCCCTTTGGGCAAGGGAAGTAAGAGAAAAAATAAACATATGGGATTACATCAAACTGAAAAGGTTTTTCACAGCAAAGGTAACCATCAATAAAAAAAAAAAAAAGGCATCCTACTGAATAGGAGAACATATCTGTGCCTGATACATCTGATAAAGGGATAATGTCCAAAATTTATTAAAAGCTCATTCAACTCAACACCAAAAAATCAAGCAACCCAATTGAAAAATGGGCAGAGGACATGAAGAGACATTTATCTAAAGGGGACATATAGATGGCCAACAGATATATGGAAAAAAAATGTTCAACCTCACTAATCTATAGAGAAATGTAAATAAAAACCACAATGAGATATTACCTCACTCCATTCAGAATGGTTATCATCAATAAATCAACAAACAACAATTGCTGGCGAGGATGTGGAGAAAAGGGATCCCTCGTGCACTGCTGGTGAGATTGCAGATTGGTGTATCACTATGGAAATCAGTATGAAGGTATCTCAAAATACTGGAAATGAAACTACTTTAGGAGCCAGCAATTCCACTCTTAGGTATTTATCCAGAGAAGTCAAAAGCACTAATTAAAAAAAAAAAAATTTTTTTTTGCATCCCTATGTTTATTGCAGCACTATTCACAATAGCCAGGACATGGAAACAGCCGAAATGCACATTAGTAGATGATTGGATTAAGAAACTGTGGTACATTTATACATGGAGTATTACTCAGCTATAAAGAAAAATGAAATCTTACCATTTGCAATGATATGGATGGACTAGAGAACATTATGCTAAGTGAAATAAGTCAGACAGAGAAAGACAAATACCATATGATCTCACTTATATGTGGAATCTAAGGAATAGAATAAATAAACAAACTAATCAGAAACAGTCTCAGAGATATACAGGGAAAACTGAGGGTTGCTAGATGGGAGGGGGTGGAGATAAGGGAGAAGGTGAGGGGATTAGAAAGCACAATTAGTAACCACAGGATTGCCATGTTTGAGGAATATAATCAATAATGTTGTATACATTTTATAGGGTATCCAATGGACACTTATTAAGGAGACCTCTTCATGGGCAGTGTACGTGCCTGACCACTGCAGTGTACACCTGAAGCTGAATAATAATGAATGTCAACTATAATTATATATATATATATATATATATATATATATATATATATATATATATATATTCACAGGATGTGGAGTATAGCATAAGGAATGGAGTCAGTGGTACTGTAAGAGCTACATACTACGTGAGAGGGGTAGTAGATTGAGGGCGGGGGTTTATAACTTTGTGAAGGGTAAAATATCTAACTATTACATTGTTTTGTACACCTGAAACTAATAATAAAAGCAAAACAAACAAAAATTTTGTAAAGCTAAAGACAATGAGTCTTTAGATTTTAAGGTCTCTTTATGTACTCAGCACAATAAATAAAATAAATGAATAACGGAAAAACAGGCAAACAATTAAACAGATCTAAACCTAAGTGAATCATTTGAAAGTTTGGAAGCCAAAGATGAAAAGAAGCTTCCAGAGAACAGGATATAAGACGATAAAACAAACAGATCATTACCAAAGAAACAGAACTCAGACTAACATCAGATTTTTCATCACCAACACTGGATAAAAATGCCTTCAATATTCTGATGTAAAATAGTTTTGAATCTATAATTCTCCTCCAAGAAAAACTATTGAACCAAAGGGAGGGGATAGTGAAAAAAATATTTGGACATGCAAAATCATAAAACAAAAAGTTCTTGTATTACATTTCTTATGAGAGTTCTTGATTCTATAATTCAACAAAACAAGTGAAACAAGGAAGAGAAATACATATGCACCACATGGATTAATTTCATCTAGTATAAATTGATTTTTTTTCTTATCTCAATATTGATCCTTACCCAATGTAATGAAATGTATTAAGTAAAGATAAATGATTCCGAATAACCATGGGTCCATGAGTTGTTTCAGTGGCAGGGCATAACATCCTTTCAGAACTACTTAATAATAATTGGATTGATGATTTGCAATGTGTTTAGGTAAGGCTTGGGCAATTTCACAGATTAAGGCTACTTGTATAGCTAATATGTGCTTACATGACCAGCTTACCATAAAAGACCCCACAATTAATAGAATTTGGGCTGCCTGGTACCAAAACAATTTGCATCCACATTGGTAATCATCTGAGATCTGGAAACAAAGTGCATCCTTGCATGATCCAACTATTCAAAGAAAAGAAGTTAGCACCTGATATCTTTGGACATTTTGTAGTTCATGACCTCATGCTGATGCTGTATTTTATACGTTGCATGATATGGAGCTCTTTTATATTATAAACAGTGTGAATGCTCTGAGACATTTTAGCAATTAACAACTTAAGATGATTTATGTATAACTAATACTATATATTCATACAATATAACTAATACAAAATAAAAGTCAGCCAATGGAATGCAAGAAGATTTTTGCAAACAAAGCCTCTAATAAGAGGCTAATATCCAAAACATTTATGGAACTCATACAACTTAACAACAAAAATTAATGTGACAAAGAGCTGGTTCTTTGAAAAGATTAACAAACTTGACAAACCTTTGGCTAGACTCACTAAGATGAAAAGAGAGAAGACACTAATTAACAAAATCAGAAACGAAAAAGGGGAAGTTATCACGGACACCACAGAAATACAAAGGATCATCCAAGAATACTATGAAGGACTATATGCCACCAAATTCAATAACCTAGAAGAAATGGACAAGTTCTTAGAAACATATAGCCTTCCAAGGCTGAACCATGAAGAACTGGAAAGTCTAAACAGACCGATCACTAATAACGAAATTGAATCAGTCATCAGAAACCTTCCCAAAATCAACAGTCCAGGACCAGATGGCTTCACTAGTGAATTCTACCAAACCTTCAAAGAGGATCTAATACCAATCCTGCTAAAACTCTACCAAAAAATTGAAGAAGAGACAGTACACCCTAACTCATTCTATGAGGCCAACATTACCCTGACACCAAAACCTGGTAAGGACAACACAAGAAAACTACAGACCAATATCTCTGATGAATACAGATGCGAAAATCCTAAACAAAATTCTAGCAAATCGAATACAACAATGCATTAAAAAGATTATTCACCACGACCAAGTGGGGTTCATCCCCAGATCACAAGGATGGTTCAACATCCACAAATCCATCAATGTGATACGTCACATAAACAAAACAAAGGACAAAAATCATATGATTATATCAATAGATGCAGAAAAAGCATTTGACAAGATACAACATCCATTTATGATTAAAACACTTAATAAAACAGGTATAGAAGAAAAATACCTTAACATAATAAAGGCCATATATGACAAGCCCTCAGCCCTCAGCTAATCTCATAATTAATGGTGAAAAACTGACACCCTTTACTCTACATTCAGGAATACAACAGAGTTGTACCCTATCACCTCTGCTTTTCAATATAGTGTTGGACGTCCTTGCCAGAGCAATCAGGCAAGAGAAAGAAATAAAAGGCATCCACATTGGGAATGAAGAAGTTAAATTATCACTCTTTGCAGATGACTTGATGCTATATATAGAAAACCCTAAAGACTCCACCAAAAAGCTACTAGAAACAATCAACGAATACAGTAAAGTTGCTGGCTACAAAATCAATGTACAAAAGTCCATTGCATTCCTATATACTAACAATGAAATCTCAGAAAAAGAAATACAAAATACAATTCCTTTTGCAATTGCAGCAAAAAGAATAAAATACCTAGGAATAAACTTAATCAAGGATGTGAAGGACCTATATGCTGAAAACTATATGACATTTTTGAAAGAAATTGAAGAAGACACAAAGAAATGGAAAGACATTCCGTGCTTATAGATTGGAAGAATCAACATAGTTAAAATGGACATACTACCCAATGCAATATACAGATTTAATGCAATCCGCATCAAAACCCCAATGGCATTTTTTAAAGAAATGGAACAAAAAATCATCAGATTTGTTTGGAACCACAGAAGACCCCGAATAGCCAAAGCAACCTTAAGAAGACAGAACAATACTGGAGGTATCACACTCCCTGACTTTAGCTTATACTACAGGGCTACAATAATCAAAACAGCGTGGTATTGGCAGAAAAACAGAGACATAGACCAATGGAATAGATTTGAGAACCCAGAAATAAAACCACATAAATATGGGCAGATAATTTTTGACAAAGAAGCTAAAAACATACAGTGGAGGACAGACAGCCTCTTCAATAAATGGTGCTGGGAAAATTGGATAGCCACGTGCAAAAGAATGAAACTTGGTTGCTATCTGTCACCACGTACCAAAATTAATTCAAAACGGATCAAAGACTTAAGCATAAGACCTGACACAATAAACTGCATAGAAGAAAACATAGGTACTAAATTATGGACCTTGGGTTCAAAGAGCATTTTATGAATTTGACTCCAAAGGCAATGGAAGTAAAAGTTAAATAAACTAATGGGACTATATGAAACTTAAAAGCTTCTGCACAGCAAAAGAAACCATCGACAAAATAAAGAGGCAACCAACTGAATGGGAGATTTTTGCAAACAGTGCCTCCGATAAAGGGCTAATATATAAAATATACAAGGAACTCATGAAACTCAACAACAACAAAAACAAACAACCCAATTGAAAAATGGGCAGACGACCTAAAGAGACATTTCTCCAAAGAGGACATACAGATGGCAAATAGACATAGGAAAAAATGCTCAACATCACAAATCATCAGAGAAATGCAAATAAAAACCACAATGAGATATCACCTCACCCCAGTCAGAATAGCTATCATCAACAAGACAAATAGTAACAAGTGTTGGAGAGGCTGTGGAGAAAAAGGAACCCTCATACACTGTTGGTGGGAATGCAGATTGCTACAGCCGTTATGGAAGGAGTGTGGAGGTTCCTCAAAAAATTATGAATAGAATTACCATATGACACAGCAATCCCTCTCCTGGGTATCTACCCAAAAAATCTGAAAACATTTATAGATAAAGACATGTGTGCTCCAATTCATTGCAGCTATGTTTACGGTGGCCAAGACGTGGAAACAAACAAAATGTCCTTTGATAGATGAATGGATAAAGAAGTTGTGGTATATATACACAAGGGAATACTATTCAGGGGTAAGAAAAGATGATATAGGAACATTTGTGACAACATGGATGGATCTTGAGAGTATGATGCTAAGCGAAATAAGTCAGACAGAAAAAACAGAGAAGCATATGATTTCACTGATATGTGTATATAAACCGAAAACAACAAAAGAGCAAGACAAACAAATGAGACACAAATACTCATAGACACAGACAATAGTTTAGTGGTTACCAGAGGGTAAGGGGGGTGGGGCGTGGGCGATGAGGGTAAGAGGGATCAAACATATTTTGATGGAAGGAGAACTGACTCTGGGTGGTGAACATACAAAGGAATTTATAGATGATGTAAAACAGAATTGTACACCTGAAATCTTTGTAATTTTACTAACAATTATCACCCCAATAAATTAAAAAAAAATATTTAATAATGGTTTCCTCAAGTGAGATGTAGAGCCTAGTATTGTTTTCATAATATGTTCTTCTCCATTATTGATTAAAACATACTATTTGGTTAAAATATATATTTTGAGTATATAATTTTGAAAATTTATTTTAAAAAAGGAGCCAACAGTAATTATTGAAAATTTATGATTATAAATAAA
>NC_046284.1:30668468-30763468 GCF_004115265.2 Rhinolophus ferrumequinum | reverse complement strand
TTTCATATTATTTGAACAAATACCTAGAGGTGGAATAGGAGGGTCATACGATATTTCTAGTCTTAATTTTTTGAAGAACCTCCACAATGTTTTCCACAGTGGCTGAAACAATTTACAATCCCACCAACAGCGTATGAAAGCTTCCTTTTCTCTACTTCTCCAACACTTGTTATTTCTTATCTTTTTTATAATAGCCACTATAACAGATGTGAGGTGATATCTCATTGTGGTTTTGATTTGCATTTCCCTAGTAATTAGTGAAGTAAATATCTTTTTTATATGCTTATTTGCCATCCACATATCTTCCTTTGAAAAATGTCCAGATCCTCTGCCATTTTTTAATCAAGTTGTTTTTGTTGTTGTTGTTGAGTTTTATGAGTTCTTTCTATATTTTGGATATTAACCTTTTATTGGAAATATCTTCTCCCAATTTGTTTGCTGCCTTTTCATTTTGTTGATTTTTTTTTTTTTTTGGTTTTTTGCTGTGCAGAAGCGTTTTAGTTTGATACAGTCCCATTTGTATATACCTTTTGTTTATATTTGGTTTTGTTTCCCTGCCATTGGAGTCAAGTCCACAAAAACCTTTCTAAGACCGAGATCAAGGAATTTACTGCCTACGTTTTTTCTATGTATTTTATGGTTTCAAGTCTTACATTCAAATATTTAATACATTTTGACTTAACTTTTGTGTATGGTGTAAGGACAGTGTTCTAGATTCATTTTTTTTGGCATGTGGCTGTCCAGTTTTCCCAACACCATTTATTAAAGAGACTTTCTTTTTCCATTGTACAGTCATGTGTCAGTTAATGACTGGATATGTTCTAAGAAATACGTTGTTAAGTGATTTCATCATTGTGCCAACATCATAGAGTATAGTTACAGAAACTTAGAGGGTTTATAGCCTTTTACACACCTAAGCTATGTGGTATAGCCTATTGTTTCTAGGCTACAAACCTTTAAAGCATTTTACTGTGCTGAATACTGTAAGCAGTTGTAACATAATGATATTTGTGTATCTAAACATAGAAAAGGTACAAAAGCTAAAAAATGGTACACTTGTATAAGGCATTTACCATGAATGGAAATATCAGGACTGGAAGTTGCACTGGCTGAGTCAGTGAGTGAGTGATTAATTAATGTGAAGGCCTAAGACATACTGTATACTACTGGGAATTTTATAAATATACTCCCAGAAACCATTTCTCTGCTCCTTTCTGACAAGGTCAGAAATCAAACATGGAAGCTGTCAATGCTTCTTCATGAACAGAGACATGGGTTGGATTGATTGGAAATATTGAAGGAGAACTGGCTGGGTAAGATACAGTTCACCATAATAGTGACTTTCAGGAGGGAGTGAAAGGTGCCCTGAGGATCAGTAGGAATAAAAAATCAAGATGGAGAGATAAAACAACATAAAGGATTGTCATAGCAATGTGGTTTTGGCTATTGCATGTTAGAGCAGTGGTCAGATTAAGGAACTTTGTGGTATTCATAAAAAATTGGGAGTTTAACATAGGGAGATTGTAAAACTGAGGACTCAGTATTTTGTCTTTGGAAGTTTGTTTTTGGTTCCATTGAGCTTATCTGGCACAAAAGGCTCTCTCTGGCATTGGATTGATGGAAAAAAATAAAACTTATCTATGTTTTACATCATTACAAACTGAAAATATTTCCAAAATACAGTAACAGGCTGGATCCACACTACCACAGAAAGTTTTTGTGAATGTGTCAATGGCACTTAATAATTGTTAAGGTAGCTCCTGTGGACTTGTTTCCTTGTACAGGACCTTAGGTCCTCAAGAAAAAGAATTATACCAATGTATTCTGAAAACTATCAAGCTACATCTGGGAGGGCTGTAGTGCCCTCTGAATACGTTGTTATGGGAGGACAGCCTTCTCTGTGCTGAAACAAGTCAGTGGTGGACTGATTGGAAAGTAATGTGTGAACTCAAAATTGAGGTGCTGTGAATGAGAGGGAATCTGTTGTCGAGTTCCACAGAAATTGTACCGATCAGACAAAAAAATTCTTCCTGAACCATATATCCTTCCCTTTCTTACAGGAAATTCAGCTCCATTACAAACTTATGGGATTACCATCATAAATGTGGTTTGTCATTGAATGAAATATTATTATGTGGTGCATGACTGTGTATAATCCTGTAATTCCACTCTTAATTATACACCCAAGATAACATTTGAAACATATGTTAGCTTTGAAAGTATATGCTAACATAAAAATTGTACATGAATATCTATAACAGAATTATATGGCTATACTATCCATCAACTGATGAATGAATAAATGTAATGTGGTATATACCCACAATGGAATATTATTCAGCCATGAAAAGAAGTGAATTACTGATGCTACAACATGGATGAATCTTCAAAACATTATGGTAAGTGGACGAAGCCAGTCGAAAAAGACCGTCTATTGTATGATTCCTTTTATAGAAAATGTAGAGAATAGGCAAATTCGTAGAGAAAAAAAGAAGATTAGTACTTGCCAGGGGCTGGGAATAGGGAGAATGGGGAGTGACTGTAATTGGTATGGGGTTTCTTTATGAGTGATGAAAATGTTACAAATGTAGAGACTGGTGAGGTTACACAATTCTGTGAATCTATTAAAATAATTAAATTGTACACTTTAAAATTATGAGCTTTGTGTTATATAAATTTTATTATAATAAGTATATTCTAAAACAATAAAGTGAATATTCAATGTATTTTATCAACATAGATTATATATAAGCAGGCATTAGTGACAGTAATGAAGGGGCTATACATATTAAAGCTAATATCTAAACAAATTAATAATGCAGTTTCAAACAGACCAATTTCTGAAGGCTGAGATGATTTTATAAATTACTAGTGTGGTATCAAATTATACTAAGAAGGAATTTGTTTATGCACAGTATATATTCACTGGCAAATAAATGGTATAAAGTAGCAATAGCTATTAGGAAAACAAATTGCAGCACTATCCATTTATAAATACATATCTTCACACATATGCAAACACATTCTACTCTGCAATTAGAAATCAACAGATTTTACAAAATATGCGTTATAGCATCTAGAGGATAATTGAGGGGTGTAACACATACCATATAATTACTCAGAACCATCCAAAAAATTAATCAAAACATTAGTAATTTTTTTGATACTTCAAGCTCAAATAAACACTTATTACAAAGATAATGTGAAAATGTAGAACTCAGATCAAAAGTACTGTTAAATGAATGTCTTCGTGGATGAGACAATGCCCAAGGTGGCAATATTAAGAACAGAGAGAAAGTTGTTTCACAATACAATTCAATGGAGAAAAAAAAAAAAAAAACAAAAGAAAAACTCAGAACTTACGAGTGGACAGTCATAGAAGTGAGGTGAGCCTCTTGAAATCTCCCCTAGAATTTACAACAAATTGAACAGCTGTAATTCCACAAAGGACACCCTGCACAGCAACATGCAAGACTAAGAGATGCACAATTGAAATCATATAAAGGTGGGCAAATTGGGTGAGCAGCAGAGGAGGGAAGAGGGAAGTGCAGAGACGCGGGCTGCGCAGAGCCACAGGACACAGACCAGAGCTCAGAGCTCCCTGCATTCCAGAGCTACCACACTCACAGGAGAGGGAAGACTTTGGACTGCTAGCACTCCTCAGTCCCACAGTCCCACCTATGGGATCACCATATAACATGACTGAACTGAATGCTCACAACAGAGATCTTGGAGCAAAGACTGAGGGAAGAAGGGTGAATGAGGTGGTTTAAGCCCTCACTGCCAAGCAGAGGATGGAGGGCATAGGCACAGAGCCTAGCTAACCCCTACCTACGCTCCCAGAGCTCGCAACACACCCCACCAACACAGTGCTAGAAGTGGAATGATAGCAGTGTCAGATCAAAAGAACAGAATATTTGCAGTTCTGAGAACTGCAGCCCATAGCCATGGACTCACAAACAAACTAGTTCAGGCAAGGGGAGAGAGCCTTGGGTGCAGGACTGGCTTTGTTGGTGTTCACCACCATTGCTCATAGCCAACTCTCAAAACCCTCCCCACCCCTGCCCCCACTTATCTGGGTGGAATCCTGCAGAGGGAAATTGAGCTGATAAAAAACACAGATCCTGAATCTGGTGCAGGAGGAGCTTTGGAATTTCAGAAGATCTAGACATCACCCCACGGAGGTAGTGCCAAGAGACACCGGTGATCTGCTCACAGAGGAGAGGCCTATCGTCCAGGGAATCTACCCGCATTGTGTGAGAAGCCAGAACAATGCAGAGAAAGTATAACCCTACAGCATGAGAGAGAATAAAAGGCAGCAGTCAGAGAGAAAATAAAGCATTCTACAAACACCTACCAGAAAGCAAAAGAAAGGCCTCTTCCCACCAACATGTTGCAGAACCCACTGCTGTAGATACCTAGCAAGAGAAATAATAATTCATTAATTGCCATGAATAACCCAGGTAACAAGGCAGCTCAGAAAAAAAAAAAATAAAAAAATAAAACATGAAATGTCTCCAGAAAATGAACTTCTGTACATGGAAATGTCTCAACAACAAAAAAAGACAAACAACCCAATTGAAAAATGGACAGAGGACCTGAAGAGACATTTCTCCAAAGAGGACATACAAATGGGAAATAGGCATATGAAAAAATGTGCAACATCTCTAATCATCAGAGAAATGCAAATAAAAACCACAATGAGATATCACATCACCCCAGTCAGAATGGCTATCATCAACAAGACAAATATTAACAAGTGTTGGAGAGGCTGTGGAGAAAACGGAACACTCATACACTGTTGGTGGGAATGCAGACTGGTGCAGTTGCTATGGAAGGCAGTGTGGAGGTTTCTCAAAAAATTACAAATAGAATTACCATATGACCCAGCAATCCCTCTCTTGGGTATCTACCCAAAAAATCTGAAAACATGAAGACACGTGTGCTTCAATGTTCATTGCAGCTTTGTTTATGGTGGCCAAGACATGGAAACAACCAAAATGTCCTTCGATAGATGAATGGATAAAGAAATTGTGGTATATATACACAGTGGAATACTATTTGGCGGTAAGAAAAGATGATATAGGAACATTTGTGACAACATGATGGATCTTGAGAGTATAATGCTAAGCGAAATAAGTCAGACAGAAAAAGCAGAGAACCATATGATTTCACTGATATGCGGTATATAAACCAAAAACAACAAAAGAACAAGACAAACAAATGAGAAAGAAAAACTCATAGACACAGACAATAGTTTAGTGGTTATCAGAGGGTAAGGGGGTTGGGGGGTGGGAGATGAGGGTAAGGGGGATCAAATATATGTTGATGGAAGGAGAACTGACTCCGGGTGGTGAACACACAATGGGATTTATTGATGATGTAATACAGAATTGTACACCTGAAATCTATGTAACTTTACTAACAATTGTCACCCCAATAAACTTTAATTAAAAAAAGAGACATATCAACTGAATGCAAAACCTTGTTTAAATCTCATATTTGAAAAATTAACTAAAATTTTTGAGACAATTAAGAAAATGTGAATATGATCCTTTATTGGATGATATTGATAAATTATGATTAATTTTCTTAGATTTTATAAAGATATTATAATTTGTTTATAAAACATACTATCTGTTGGCCTTAAATACTGAAGTATTCAAGAGTGAAGTGATACATTAGGCATTGCTTTAAAATATACCAGAAATAAACAAGAAGGCAAGTAAGCAAACAAAACAGACACACAAACAAATAAGTAGAAAAAGTTGGAGGATATAGATAAAACAATATTGGCAAAATGTGAATAATTGCCAAAGCAGGGCATGTCCATGAGGTTTTATTTTAATAATTTTTAAATTTTGTCTGTTTTTCAAAATTCCCATAATTTATAAAGGTCTTAAAAGAAAAGTTAGCAATATTTTTGCCACCCATAGGAGACATTAGGACTACTTTCTTTTTTCCTATTTTTGCCACAGATAGCAAACATTAAGACTATTCCTTCCCTTTTTTCCTTACTTTTGATTTATTTATTTATGTATTTGTGTGCTCATTTATTGAAGGTGTAATTGACCTATAACATTGTATTAGTTTTAGGTATACAACATTTTGATTTGATATATGTATATATTGGAAAACAATTACCGAAATAAGTTTAGCTCATATTCTGACCGAAGATAGTTACAATTTTTTTCTTGTAATGAGAACTTTTAAGATCTCTCATAGCAATTTTCCAATATATGATACAATGCCATTAACTATAGTCACCATGAAGTACTTTACATCCCCAGGAGTTACTTGTCTTATAGCTGGAAGTTTGTGTTTTCTCACCACCTTGACTTATTTCGCACCCCACTCCATTTCCCCACCCCCTACCTCTGCCAACTACCTATTCTCTGTATGAGTTTTTCGTTTGTTTGTTTTTTTTTGGTTTTTGAAGACTCCATATATAAGTGAGATCATACAGTATTTGTCTTTCTCTGTCTGACGTTTCACTTAGCCTAATGCCTTCTAGGTCTATCCATGTTGTCTTAAATGGCAGGATTTCCTGATTTTTTATACCTGCATAATATTCCATTATATATATATATATATACCATACTTTATTTATTCATTTATCTATTAATGGAAACTTAGGTTGTTTCCATGTAATTATTCCCTTTTATTTTAATCCCTACCTTCATCTTTGTCCCTTTTTGGAGGGATAAGAAGCTATGAGAATGGGGGAAAAGTATGACTGAGAAAAAGAGAGAAACCAAACATGACCTTGTTTCTCAAAGTGGGCTTCTAAGTCTGCAATTGGTTCAAGCTAGAGGAAGGAAAACTTTTTAGATTCAAATTAAATTTGAAGTACTTTCCTCCATAAAATTTAATTATTAAAATAATACTTCTAATTCTGAATGAGAATGGCTGAAAAGGGTGAGAGATCTGACCAAGATTTTATTCAGAGGTGTCCCAAATAAACTTGATTGAGAAGCAGATTCTTAAACAGAAATTCACATGCAGGAGAATTATTGGAGAGTGCTCAGGGGGACACCTGCAACGGGTGAGGAATGAAAAACTGGGTAGAGGGTAGAGTCAAATAGTAAGGCAGTAGCAACAAAAATCTTAAGCATTCTGATAGAAAGCTCTGGAAGTGGAATGGTCCTTCCAGATCGTTTCAAATTGAAACAAGACAGCTGAGACTTTGTAACTCAGGCATCAACCAATAATTGAATCAGGCAGCCCCTGGGAAGGGGGTGCAATGCCTATTTTGGGACTCAGCTGTGAGCCATCTACAACCTACACCCCTGAGAGCTAAAAGAATGAGTACTTCCATCCAGAAGGGGGAAATGGACAGTACACCACAACATCTCTCACAGGGGGGCAAGTGGGGGAGAAAAGCTATTCTAAAGATCACTCTACAGAGTCCAGATTATTTAAGATATAGATAGCATGGATATACATACATAGATACATGTCTTATCTGTGCAGTGGGGATAAATAATCACCTAACTTTCCCACCTTTCGTGATGTTGAAGTTATAAAATACAATATTATTTGTAAAAGTATTTGTGAATGATAAATTTCCATATGAAGTGTCGTGGCATTGTGAAAAGACTAAAGCCATGAAAAGGTCAGTTAGTATCCTGTCTATTTTATAACTGGCTATGTAGGAGTCTTAGTTCTACATATATAAAAAGAGAAAGGCACACTAAACTGTGGTTCTCTAAGATAATAATTTTCAAGGTTTAGCTTGTATCTCAGGAGATTTTTAAGTTTTATTCCATGTGGGATCAAACCAATATACACACTGCTTAAAGAGACTTTCCAGATTTGAGGTTATATCGTTATATTTTTAGTTATTTACTAGAGTCAATTTTTATATTAGTGTCCTGGACAACATCAATTTTGTTGGTAGTTGGTAGAATATCATAGAATGTTCTTTAGGAAGTTATGACTCAGATTTCTTACAAGTTCAGATTAGCTAGGGCTTTTCAATCATAGTGCACACTAATGATTGCTTCCAATTGATTTTTAAAGATTATCTACAGCTTCCACTTCCCTTCAAAGTATGTATTTAACTATGAGTTTTTCTGCAAGTGTGGAAGAACATAGATTGATCAAGTATAGCTCCAGGATATCCTGAACATTCAACACAACATATTAACTCAATTTTCATAAGAACATTAACAGATTGAAATTAAAACTCCTGTATGACTCCATAGTAGTTGTGATATTAGAAATAAAGTTTCATGAGTATGTATATAACAGAAACCATACTTCAAATATGAGCAAGTTAAACATGATAAAAAGAATACTATTTCTCAAAATAAGAAAAAAAGAAAGAACAACAATGGAACATTACTTCAAACCTTCTGCTGTCTATGGGAAAGATTACTGACACTTGGGAAAACAAAATAAAAGAATTTACAAATCAGAATAATGTCCAGCTGTCCTTGATGGAGCTCAACCTGTCTGCAGAGACGACTCCTGCTAGACAGAATTGAGGCAGCGAGGCAGACTCCTTGAGTTCTCCTCTGGAGCTGACCACAAATTGAACATCTCTAACTCAACAAAGGACTCTCTGCTCATCACACAGAACAGCTAAGAGACTCGCATGAGGATTATTTGAAGGTAGGCAAATTGGGTGAGTAGGGGAAGAGGGAAGGGAGCAGAGTGGAGATGCAGGCCACATTCGGGGCTTTGGAGACGGTCTGCATCAGTGGCTGCGAAAACACAGGGGGACCCAAGATGGAACAGAGACCACAAAAGCCAGGAGGTGGGCTCTTTCCCTGCATCCAACAGCTGATCTCTCCTGACAAGAAAGCAGGTATCCAGCATTTGAGCCAGTAACCTGAGCTGAGACCTCCAGCTGGGCTCTAGGTGGGACAAAGGATGTAAACTCCATACCTGGGCACCTCCTCCAACTCTCCCAATCCTAACCCCTCCCTTCCAGAGACTTAAGCTGGTCCCTGAACTGAGGAGTAGTATCAGATTACAGAAGAGCCATAGTGCTCAGGGTCTGGGAAGACCCAGCAGCATGCAGCTGAACACTGACCCAGGGAAGAAGCTGGGAAGAGTGTGATATTACTGGGTTGGGAGAGAGAAGACTCCTCCAACCTGAGCCCCCACCTTTTCTGGCCTGAGGGAACAGTGTGACACTGCTGGTCTGGAAGAGAGAAGACTCCTCCATCCCCAGGCCCACCCTTTCTTGCCTGCCTAGGGCAGGGCAATTACAACTGCTGAGACACCCCCAGGGATCTGCAGTAGGAGGCAGACACAGCTCTGGGCTTTCAGCAGCTCAGAAATCTCCCTTCCGCCACACACACACACACACACACACACACACACAAAGAAGAAGTGCCCTAAGACTCAGGAGAACTGGGCAGAGGTCTGGTAGTACTACTCTCAGTGTGCATATGTGCAGGCAAGAGCAGAAACTGCACTGACTTTGTAGAAACTACCATCCAGACCCCTTAGCCCCATTCATTTAAATCTGCAGTTCCAATGTCACTCTGGGCACCAGGTGACCAGCTCTGCCTGCAAAATACGCAGAGGACTCTTTGGTACAGCAGAGTATAACCTGGAGATTACTTGATGGGCTTAAGCCAAGACTGGACCTGCTTTTTTTGTTTTGTTTTGTTTTGTTTTTATATCTTTGATATTTTTGCCTGTGTTGAGTGTGGGTTCTCAATGTTTTTACATGTTGATGTATTTTTTTTCTTTGTTGTTGTTGTTGTTGATGATGTTGTTGTTGTGCTTGGTGATTTGTTTTGTTCTGAAATTCCCCTAAACCAGGGCCCAGATCAAGAGGCACAAAATTCAGCACACCCAGAGGCCAACTACCGGGTTTGACCTACAAGTGACACACCCAAAGGGAATTCTCTACATGGACAAGAGCCCATAGAGGCCAAGCTTCATTTAAGTGGTCAACCCTCACGCAGCAGAGCATCCTTATGTGGGCAGAGCCAAGTCTCACAACTAGTCAGCCTACGAGTCAATCCCAACTACTCACAAGCTTAAAGCCATTAAAGATCAACTTTAACAGGACAATAAACACAACACAAGAGTCACCTTAGGAGCACATGAAGAGGAGAAGAAGGAAGTGGTGCAAGTCAAATATAAAGGACAAGTACTACATAAGATAACCCAGCAAGAACTAAGAACCCTAGGGGATCTACCTAATAGATCGAAGCAAACACAGAGAGTCAGCCAGAATGGAGAAACAAAGAAACATGTCCCAAATAAAAGAACAGAAGAAACCTCCAGAATTGGAACCAAATGAAACAGAGGTAACCAACCTATCAGAGACAAAGTTCAGAACAGTAATGATAAGAATCTTTAAGGACCTTAGTGACGACATAAAGAAGGATAGAGAAATCACAGTGAACAACCAGTTATAACTAAAGAATACAATTGCAGAAATAAACAACACACTTTAAGGAATTACCAGCAGGTTAGATAAAGCAGAGGATTGAATCCGTGACTTAGAAGACAAGTTAGCAGAGATCATCCAAAAGAACAAAAAGAAAAAAAATAAAATAAAAAACAATGAAGATGTTTTAAGAGTCCTCTGGGATAACATCAAGAGCAACAACATGCACATCACAGGAATACCAGAAGGTGAAGAGAGGAAGCAAGGGATCAAGAACGTATTTGAAGTAGAAATATCCAAAAACTTCCCTAACCTGGTGAAGGAAACTGACCTGCAAACCCAGGAAGTGCAGAGAGTTCCAACCAGGATAAACCCAAACATGTCCCCACCAAAACACATTAGAGTTAAAATGACAAAGGTTAAAGACAAAGAGAGAATCCTAAAAGCAGGAAGACAAAGACAGCAGGTTACATACAAGGGAACTCCCATAAGACTATCAAATGACTTTTCTACAGAAACATTGAAGGCCAGGAGGGAGTGTCAGGAGGTACTCAAAGTGATGGAAAACAAGGGCCTATGACCTAGATTTCTTTATCCAGCAAGGCTATAATTTAAAATTGAAGGAGAGATAAAGAGCTTGCCAGAAAAGAATAGGCTAAAGGAATTTATTACCACCAAGCCAGCATTGCAGGAAATATTAAAAGGGCTTCTATAAACAGAAGAAAGATGAAAACGATCTGAGTACAAATTTAAAAAATGTCAATAACTATGTACCTATCAATAATCACGTTAAATGTAAATGCATTAAATCCTTCCATCCAAAGGCATAGGGTGGCTGAGTGGACAAGAAAGTAAGACCCTTGTATATGCTGTATACAAGAGACTCACCTCACATCAAAAGACACACACAGGCTGAAAGTGAAGGGTTGGAGTAAGATATTTCATGCAAATGGAAATGAGAAAAAAGCTGTAGTTGCAATACTCATATCTTACAAAATAGACTTTAGAATGAAGAATATATAAAAAGACAAAAATGGGCACTATGTAGTGATAAAAGGATCTATCTGACAAGAGGACATAACCCTAGTACACATCTATGCACCCAAAATAAGAGCACTTAAATATATAAAACAGACATTGACTGACATAAAGACAGAGATCAACAGTAACACTACCATAGTACGGGAATTCAACACACCTCTGACAACAAGGGATGGGTCTTCCAGACAGAATATCAATATGGAAACAATGGCCTTAAATGACACATTGGAAAACTTGGATTTAATTGATATTTTCAAAGCATTTTACCCCAAAGGTGCAGAATACACACATGGAACATTTTCTAAGATAGGCCACATGTTAGGCCACAAAAGCAGTCTTCATAAATTTAAGAAAATAGAAATCATACCAAGTATCTTCTCTGACCACAGTGCTATGAACTTAGAAATGAACTACAGAAAAAAAAAAAAAAAAACTGGAAGACACACCCATTCATGGAGGCTAAATAACAAATTACTAAATAACGAATGTGTCAACCGTGAGATCAAGGAAGAAATCGAAAGATATCTCGAGACAAACGAAAATGGCAACATGACGACCCAAAATTTATGGGACACAGTGAAAGCAGTCCTAAGAGGGAAATTCATAACATTGCAGGCGTACGTAAAGAAAGAAGAAAAATCACTAATCAACAGTTTATATTCACACTTCAGGGATCGGGAAAAAGAAGAGCAAAATAAGCTCAAAGGGATTACAAAGAAGGAGATAATAAAGATCAGAATGGAAATAAATGAAATAGAAACCAGAAAAAAATCCAAATTACAATGCATCCAAGATCTGGTTTTTAGAGAAGGTAAACAAAATTGACAAACCTTTAGCCAACTCATCAAAAAAAAAGAGAGGACCCAAATGAATAAAATCAGAAATGAAAGTGGAGAAATGAGAACACACAGCACAGAAATACAAAAAAAAAAAAAAATTAAGAAATTACTATGAGCAACTCTATGCCAACAAATTTGGTGATCTGGAAGAAATGGACAATTTTCTAGAAGCATACAACCTTCCAAGGTTAACTCAAGTAAATAAACTAATCAGAATCAGTTTTGGAGACAAACAGGAAAAACTAAGTGTTGCTAGATGGGAGGGGGGGTGGGGGTAAGGGGGAAGGTGAGGGGATTAGAAAACAATCAGTAACCACAAGATGGCCATGAGATTTTGAAAATTAATCTGGGGAACGTAATTTAGTGGTTACCAGAGGGTAAGGCAGTTGGGGGGTGGGAGATGAGGGTAAGGGGGATCAAATATATGGTGATGGAAGGAGAACTGACTCTGGGTGGTGAACACACAATGTAATTTATAGATGATGTGATACAGAATTGTACACCTGAAATCTATGTAATTTTACTAACAATTGTCACCCCAATAAATTAAAAAAAAAAAAAAAAGAAACGGAAAACTTGAATAGACTGATTACCACCAGGGAAATTGAATCAGTAATCAACAAGCTCCCAACATACAAAAGCCCTGGAACAGATGGTTTACAGGTGAATTTTACAAAACATTCAAAAAAGAGTTATCACCTATTCTCCTCACGCTATTTCAAAAAATCCAGAAGGAGAGAAGGCTCCCAAACACTTTTTATGAGGCCACTATCACCCTGAACCCCAAATCAGACAAAGACACTCCAAAAAAAGAAAACAACAGGCCGACATCTCTAATGAACATAGATGCAAAAATCCTCAACAAAATATTAGCGAATAGAATTCGCCAACACATTAAAAAGATCATACACCATGATAAAGTGGGGTTCATTCCTGGTATGCAAGGATGGTTCAGCATCCTTAAATCAATTAATGTGATACACCACATTAACGAAATGAAAACTAAAAATCATATGATCATATCAATAGATGCAGAAAAAGCACTTGACAAAATCTAACAGCCATTTATGATAAAAACCCTTAAGAAAGAGGGAATAGAGAGATCATATCTCAACATAATAAAGGCCATATATGATAAACCCACAGCTAACATCATACTCAATTGGGAAAAGCTAAAACCATTCCCCTTAAGATCAGGAACAAGGCAACGTTGCCCACTTTCTCCACTTCTATTCAACATAGTGCTGGAAGTTCTAGCCACAGCAATCAGACAAGAAAAAGAAATAAAAGGCATCCAAATTGGTAAGGAGGAAGTAAAATTGTCATTATATGCAGATGTCATGATACTGTATAGAGAGAACCCTAAAGACTCCACCAGTAAACTATTTGAGCTGACAAATGAATTTAATAAAGTAGCAGCATACAAAATTATTATTTAGAAATCAGTTGCATTTGTATATATCAATAATAAAATACCAGAAGGAGAAATTAAGAAAACAATCCATTTTCCAATTGCTTCAAAGACTATAAAATACCTGGGAATAAGTTTAACCAAAGAAGTAAAAGATCTGTACTCAGAAAATTATAAGACACTAAAGAAAGAAATTAAAAAGACACAAATAGATGGAAACACATACCATGTTCATGGATAGGAAGAATTAATATCATTAAAATGTCCATACTGCCTAAGGCAATATACATATTCAATGCAATTCCCATCAAACTACTCAGGACGTTTTTCACAGAAATAGAACATATAATCCTAAAATTTATATGGAACCATAAAAGACCCTGGATAGCCTCAGCAATCTTGAGAAACTAGAACAAAGTTGGAGGTATAAGGATATCTGACATCAAGTTATACTACATGGCTACAGAATCAAAACAGCATGGTACTGGCATAAAAACAGACACATAGATCAATGGAACAGAATAGAGAGGCCAGACATAAATCTGTGGCTATATGGTCATTTAATCTAGGACAATGGAAGCAAGAATTTATGGTGGGGTAAAGACAGACTATTCAATAAATGGTGCTGGGAAACCTGCACAGACACATGCAAAAAAAAAAAAAATTAAGCTGGACCACCTCCTCACACCATATACAAGAATACATTCATAATGGATTAAAGACTTAAATGTAAGATATGAAAACATAAAATTCCCAGAAGAAAATATAGGAAGAAACTTTACAGACATTACCTGCAGTAAGATTTTTACTGATATATCCCCTTGAGGAAGGGAAGCAAGAGAAAAAATAAACATGTGGGATTACGTCAAACTGAAAAGTTTTTTCACACGAAAGGAAACCATCAATAAAACAAAAAGGGATCCTACTGAATGAGAGAAGATACTTACCAATGATTTATCCGATAAGGGGTTAATATCCAAAATTTATAAAAAACTCACTCAACTCAATTCCAAAAAAACTAATGGCCAATTAAAAAATGGACAGAGGACATGAAGAGACATTTTTCTGAAAAGGACATACAGAAGGCAAACAGACATGTGAAAAAATGCTCAACCTCACTGAGAATTAGAGGAATGCAAATAAAAGCCACAATGAGATACCACCTCACCCCAGTCAAAATGGCTATCATCAATAAATCAACAAACAACAAGTGCTGGGGAGGATGTGGAGAAAAGGGAACCCCTGTGCACTGTTGGTGGGATTGTAGATTCGTGCAGCCAGTATGGAAAACAGTATGGAGGTATGTCAAAAATCTGAAAATGGAACGACCTTATGATCCAGTAGTTCCACTCCTAGGTATCTATCTGGAGAAATCCAAAACTCTAATTCAAAAAAAATTATGCATCCCTTTGTTTATTGCAGCAGTATACACAACAGCCAAGACATGGAAACAACCGAAATGCCCTTCAGTAGACAACTGGATTAAGAAACAGTGATACATTTATACAATGGAGTATTACACAGCCATAAAGAAGAAAGAAATCTTACCATTTGCAACAACATGGATGCATCTAGAGAACATTTTGTTAAGTGAAATAAGTCAGACAGAGAAAGACAAATAGCATATGATCTCACTTATATGTGGAATCTAAAGGAAAGAATAAATGAATGAACTAATCAGAAACAGTCTCAGAGACATAGAGGAAAAACTGAGGATCGCTAGATGGGAGGGGGGGTGGGGTAAAGAGGAAGGTGAGGGGATTAGAAAGCACAGTCAGTAACCACAAGATTGCCACTGGGCTACGAAAGTCAATTTGGGGAATGTAACCAATAATGTTGTAAAGATCCTGTTGGGTATCTGATGGACACCTGTCTCGTTAGGGAGATCACCTCAGGGAAGATATAGATGCCTGATCACTGCACTGTACACCTGAAGCTGAAGCTGAACAATAATGAATGTCAACTAGAATTATACACACACACACACACACACACACATATATACGTATATATGTATATATGTATATATATATATATATATATATATATATATATATATATATTTACAAGAAACGGAGTATAGCATTAGGAATAGAGATAGTGGAAATGTAATGGCTGTGTGCGATGTCAGAGGGGTAGTGGATGTGGGAGGGGGGTCGTCACTTTGACAGGGATATAAATGATAAATGTCTAAATATTACATTGTATTGTGCATCTGAAACTAATAAAAAAATAATAATGGGATAAATAAATAAATAAAATAGTTAATTAAAAATAATGTGCAACCACACTAACCATCAGAGAAATGCAAATAAAAACCACAATGAGATAACACCTCACCCCAGTCAAAATGGCTATCATCAATAAATCGACAAACAACAAGTGCTGGCGCAGATGTGGAGAAAAGGGAACGCTTGTGCACTGTTGGTGGGATTGCAGATTGGTGCAGCCACTATGGAAAACAGTATGGAGGTATCTCAAAAATCTGAAAATGGAACTACCCTATGATCCAGTAATTCCACTCCTAGGTATCTATCCGGAGAAATCCAAAACTCCAATTCAAAAATCTTTATGCACTCCTATGTTTATTGCAGCACTATACACAATAGCTAAGACATGGAAACAACCGAAATGCCCATCAGTAGATGACTGGATTAAGAAACTGTGGTACATTTATACAATGGAGTATTACACAGCCATAAAGAAGAAAGAAATCTTACCATTTGCAACAATATGGATGGACCTAGAGAACATTTTGTTAAGTGAAATAAGTCAACAGAGAAAGATAAGTACCATATGATCTCACTTATATGCGGAATCTAAAAAAAAGAATAAGTGAATGAACTAATCAGAAACAGTTTTGGAGACAAAGAGGAAAACTGAGGGTTGCTAGATGGGCGGGGGCGCTGGGGGTAAAGGGGAAGGTGAGGGGATTAGAAAACAATCAGTAACCACAAGATGACCACGGGGTTTGAAAATTAATCTGGGGAACGTAATTTACTGGTTACCAGAGGGTAAGGGGGTTGGGGGGTGGGAGATGAGGGTAAGGGGGATCAAATATGTGGTGATGGAAGGAGAACTGACTCTGGATGGTGAACACATAATGTAATTTATAGATGATGTGATACAGAATTGCACATCTTGAATATCTGTATTGAAAAATGGGTTACATATGCTTCCTATCTTAAAGTTATGGATGGTAGTTCTCAAATAGGAGGCATGCAGCCCTGCAAGTGACTAGTTGCATATACAAACTGAACCAACAAGGTACAGATTGCTGTTTTTAAAGTGCCTGATTTTAAGAAGTGCTAGTGGCATCCCAAATGGACTTTCAATTCAGAGTTATAAGTCCTCTTCCATCAAGAATTTTAACCATTATTTCAATTTATAGTATTCTAAGGATGCCTTACTTCTTTGAAAGTCCAAATGGCACCAAAAAGTGCATTTTCCAAGTCTAAGCTTAGAGAAATTCTGTGTTCTTTTTTCTCACTCTTGCTCTCTCTGCCACTCTCAGTCTCCATTTCTCTCCCTCTCTCTCTCTTTGGCCCACTGTTCCATAGATCCCTACCACATATGACCAATCCTACAATTCTCCTATATCTAAATCTGAAATCCATAAAATGATTCACTTCCAGTAAACCTACTAATACCGTGTTTTCCAGAAAATAAGACCTAGCTGGACCATCAGCTCTAATGCATCTTTTGGAGCAAAAATTAATATAAGACCCAGTATTTTATGTTATATTATATTATATTATATTATATTATATTATGTTATATTATATTATATTATATTATATTATATTATATTATATTATATCGGTCTTATATTATATTAAAATAAGACCAGGTCTTATCTTATTTTTTGTTCCAAAAGACACATTAGAGCTGATAGTCCAGAGAGGTCTTATTTTTTGGGAAACACGGTAATACTTCTCTACTCTCTGTCTTTATATATATTTAATTTTTTATTGAATTATGCAAACACGTGCACATATCATACTGCAATTAATTATTAAAAACTTAATATTTCCATGTAACCATTCCCCAGATCAAGAAATAGGGCATTACCAACACACCAGAGTCACTCTTGTGTACCTCTCAGTTACTACCTCCACCCTATTCCCCCAAAGCAACCACGGTCCTTACTTCTAATACCATAGATTAATTTTTTCTTGAACTGTATATGACTTAAATCATACAGTATAAACTATTGTAGTTTTTTTTCACAAGGCATTATGTTTTAAATAAGTATTCATTTATTAATAATTATGAATAAATTATTATCTACTCATTTTCATAGTCATATATATATCATTTATATATCAATTCATTTATCTAATCTTATGTTTATAGACATTTGGTTTGATCCCACATGGAATAAAACTAGAAATCAATAACAGAAGGAAATTGGGAACACACACAAATGCATAGAAATGAACACACTCTTAAACAACCACTGCATCAAAGAGGAAATCAAAAGTGGAAATAGAAAATTTCTCGAGACAAACAAAAATAAAAACACAACATATCAAAATGTATGGGATATCATAAAATCTGTACATAGAGGAAAGTTTATATTGATAAATGCTTATACTAAATAAGGAAGAAAGATCTCAAGTAATCAGTCTACCTTCATGTCAAGGAACTGGAAAAAGAAGAACAAACTAAGTCTAAAGTCAGCAGAATAAAGAAAGTAATAAATATTAGAGCAGAAATAAATGACAATAAGAAATAAAAACACTCTTTAAAAATTTGATGAAACAGTTGTTTCTTGAAAAGATAAACAAAATTGACAAAATTTTTGTTAAATAAAAAGGAGCATAACTCAAATACATAAAATCAGAAATGAAGAACGATATTATAAATGATCCCACAGAAATAAAAAAAAAGATCATAAGGGGAAATTACAAACAGTTATACACAAATATATTTGACTATTTAAAAGAAATGGGTAAATTGAAAGAAGCGTATGAGCAAGACTGAATCAAGAAGAAATAGAAAGCCTAACAGACCAATAACGAATTAGGATATTTAATTAGTTAAACAAAGAAACAAACAAAGCCTCCCAATAGAGAAAAGCCCAGGAACAGATGGTTTCACAGGTAAATTTTACCAAATTTTGAAAGGAGAATTAAAAATGGGAGCCCCAAGATGGTAGAGTGGATAAATGCTCTGCCTCATCCCATGAACACATCAAAATTGCAACTAAATTATAGAACAATCAACCTGGAGAACCATCTGAAGTCTAGCTGAATAGATGATTTATAATTAAGGATATAAAAAAGAAACCATGTTGAGACTGGTAGGTGGGGTGGAGACACAAAATGGGCTGTTCCCACACCCACATGTGGTGGTTGAAACTCAGGAGAGAAAGCTCAGCCACAGAGGTTCCCCACAGAGGAGTGAAGGACCTCAGCCCAACACAAGGTTCTGCCGCCCAAAGTACTGGTGCTAGGAAGAGGAATGCCCACAACGTCTGGCTGTAGAAAACAAAGGAAATTCCAACCATCTGCATGGGACAGAAGGCTGCAGGAAGCCCAGACATCCTCTTAAAGGGCTTGCACAAGCACTACCATAGGCTCTGGTGGAGGGACGGTTAATCAGGGGCATTGGAGACATACAGGGAGAGACTGAGTTATGTAACTTCAGAGTGAGGACTAGAGGGACAGTATCTATTTTCTCTGTGTAGGGTCTTCCACCCATGCAGCTGGTAGGTGGACGCCGTCTTCCCTGTATTGAGCCCCATCCTTACACAGCCAAAAATGAATCTGAATTGATCTGTGAAGCTCCACTAGCTCTGCTCTGATGACTCACTAAGACCCAGCTACAACCAGTTCCATACTGCATAAGGCTTTATCCGTGGATGAACTTTTCAGGAGCATGCAGTTGGCAGCAGGCCTTAGAGTATCCTGGTTTTTGCAGAGACCCAGAACCAGTACCGCAGGCATCCATCCTGGGTTCACAACATGGTCTCTCCCACAAGCTTCCAGGTACAGCACAAACAGTGAACAACCATGGATCACTTTGTAGTTCCTACCATGTAGTCCCTGGCTGCTCACAGGCAGGGGCTTACATGGGCCTGAACTGGAGCCCATCCCAAGAGTCCCCAGAACCAGCATACTTGGAGATTGGCTTCAGAACAGAGTAGAACATCACCCAATTAGCCCCACAAGTGGCATACCCAAAAGGTGGTCTCAACAGGCACCAGAGCCCACTGGAGCAATTCCTGCTCCATGGTATAAGGCTCCTGCAAAGCAGCCCATAAGCTGTGGATGTAGTCAAACCCCACAACTGGTCAGCCTAAAGGTCAATCCCATCCATATATCAATAGCAATTAAGGCTCAACTATAATAGGACAGCACACAAAACCCACACAAGGGACACTCCTGGAGCACCCAGCTCAGGTGATCAGGAAGACTGTGCATCTGGGCCCCACAGGACACTTACTATATAAGGCCACCTGGTCAAGAATGGGAGACATAGCAGATCTACCTACTACATAGAAATAAAACAGAGAGGTAGCCAAAATGAAACAAACAAAGAAAAGAATACATGAAAGAATGAAAGAATAGGAGAAAACTCCAGAAGAAGAACTAAATGAAATAGAGGAAGGCAACATACCAGAGACAGAATTCAAAGCAATGGTTATGAGGATGCTCAAACAAATTAGTGTGAACTTCAACAAGAAGATAGCATGTATAAAAAAGGACATACCTGGAAACCATAAAAAAAGAACCAGTCAGAAGTGAAGAAGATAATAGCTGCAATGAAGAATGCACTAGAAGGAATCGCCAGCAGACTAGATAAACCAGAGGACCGAATCAGCAATTTAGAAGACAAGGTAGCAGAAAACACCCAATTGGAACAGCAAAAAGAAAAAAAAAGAACTCAAATAATGAGGATAGTTTAAGAGACCTCTGGGATAACAGCACGCATAACAACATTTGCATCATAGAGGTACCAAAAAGAGAAGAGAGAAAGCAAGGGATTGAGAATCTATTTAAAGAAATAGTGTCTGAAAACTTTCTAACCTGGCAAAAGAAATAAACATGCAAGCCCAGAAAGTACAGAGAGTACCAAACAAAATGAACCCAAATAGACCCACACCAAAACACATTATAATTAAAATGGCAAAAGTTAAAGACAAATAGAGAATCCTGAAAGCAGCAAGAGAAAAGCAGTTAGTTATCCACAAAAGAGCTCTCAGAAGACTCTCAGGTAATTTCTGAACAGAAACTTTGCCGGCCAGAACGGATTGGCACAAAGTATTCAATGTGATGAAAAGCAAGTACCTGCAAACAAGAGTGGATTCTGCAGCAGGTTGATAGGAAGAGTTCTTTCCTTAGTTTTCCAGTACATGTTGGTAGAATGTTTTATTTTCTCTCCGGCTGCACCTTTTATTCTCTATCACACTCTAGTGTTATATTATATCTGCACTATTGTAGCTTCTCACACAATGGGAGGATTTGCTGGAAGGTGGGCTCCTCCTCTGTTAACAGTTCGCCTGGGTCATAGGACGCCGCGTCCTTGTGGGGATGCAGAGAGCTATTGAAGTTCCAAAGCTCTTCCTGCACCAGATATAGAGCCCATGTGTTTCAGCAGTTCTGTTTAATCCTGCAGTGAGTCGCCCAGATAGGTGGTGAGAGGGGTGGGGTGTGTTGTGAGAGGTGGCCCAGAGCAATGGCGGTGACCTACACCACAGCCAGTCCTGCTTCCACAGCTCCCTCCCCTGTGCCGGAACTAGTTGAACTGCGAGTCCATTTCCGTGGTCCATAGTTCTCAGAACTGCAAATATTCTGTTCTTTTGATCTGACACTACTACTGCTTTGCTTCTAGCACTGGGCAGATGGGGGCAGGACGAGATCTGGGAGTGTAGGGAGGGGGCGGCTAGTCTCAGTGCCTAAGGCTTCCGTTCTCAGCTCGGCAGTGAGGGCTTAAACCACCGTTTTCAGCCTTCTTCCCTCAATCTTTGCTCTGAGGTCTCTGTCCTGAGCGTTTTTTTCAGCCGTCTTCTATGCTATCCCCTCAGCCCTGTGGGCCATAAGCAGAGCCCTAGCAGTCCAAGTTCTTCCCTCTCCCATGGGTGTGGTAGTTTCAGGGTGCAGGGAGCTCGGAGCACTGAGCTAGGACTGTGTCCTGAGCCTGCAGGGCCTCGTCTCTGCACTTCTCCCTTCCCTCCTCGCCTGCTTGTGGAATTTGTCCACCTTTAGGTTATTTCTGTATAACGTAGAGTATTACATAAGTTGTAGGTGAATACCATAGTTATTCAGCCTTTGTATATTTACAGAATTGGTCACCATGGTGTCTAGTACCCATCTGATATCATACAATTTTATTACAATATTATTGACTATATTCCCTATACATTACATTACATCCCCATGACTTATTTATTTTATAACTGGACATTTGAACGCTTATTCCTTTTCACCTTCTCTCGTCTTTAAAATTTTTTGACTACAGTTGACATTCAATATTATTTTATATTTGGTTCAAGTTACAGCATAATGGTTAGTCATTTATATAATTTATGAAATTATTCCCCCAAAGTCTAGTACCCACCTGGCACCTGTATTGTTATTACAATATTATTGACTATATTCCCTATGCTGTACTTCACATCCCATGACTATATCAAAACCACCAATTGGTAATTCTTAATCTCTTCACTTTTTCACCCAGTCCTTCAACCCACCAACCATCCAGCAACCATCATTTCATTCTCTGTATCTATGAGTCTGTTTCTGTTTTGTTTGTTCATTTATTTTGTACTTTAGATCTCATATATAAGTGATATCATATGGTATTTTTCTTTGTCTGATTTATTTCTCTTTACACAAAATCCTCTAGATCCAATCATATTGTTCAAATCGGTAAGATTTCATATTTTTAACGGCTGAGTAATATTCAATTGTGTATATTTACATCCTGTCTTTTATCCAATTGTCTATTGATGGACATTTTGGTTACCACCATATTTTGGCTATTGTAAATATCACTGCAGTGAAGAAGATAGGGGGTGTATACAATTAAGTTCTAGAACTTGTTGCAACAATATTGCTAAACTTTTTTGATATCAGAGGGATTATTCATAATGAATTTGTACCAACTGGACAAACAGTTAATCAATTTACTATTTGGAAGTGCTGAAAAAGCTGCATGAAAAAGTTAGATGAAAATGACCTGACCTTTTCACCGACAATTAATGGCTCCTGCATCACAACAATACACCAGCTCACACAGCACTGGCTATGAGGGAGTTTTTAGCTAGTAAACAAATAACTGTATTGGAACACCCTCCCTACTCACCTGATCTGTCCCCAATGACTTCTTTCTTTGCCCAAAGATAAAGGAAATATTGAAAGGAAGACATTTTGATGACATTCAGGACATCAAGTTTAATACTACCACAGCTTTGATGGCCATTCCAGATAAATAGCTCCAAAATTGCTTTGAAATGTGGACTAGGCTCTGGTGTCAGTGCGTAGCTTCCCAAGGGGAGTACTTCAAAGGTTACCATAGTGATATTCAGCAATGAGGTATTATGTAGCACTTTTTCAAGATGAGATCACAAATGTAATTGTCCCACCTTGTCTATCTTTTTGAATTAGTGTTTTGGATTTCTTAAGATAAACACCAAAATGGAAATGCTGGGTCAAAAGGTAGTTCTGTTTTTAAGTTTTTGAGGAACTTCCATACTGTTTTTCATGGAGGCTGAACCAATTTGCAATCCCACCACAGTGCATGAGGGTTCCTGTTCTCCAAATCCTGGCCAACACTTGTTCTTTGTTGATTTATTGATTGTGACCCTTTTGACAGATGATATCTGATTATAGGTTTAACTTGTACTTCTCTGACCATTAGTGACATTGAGCATCTTTTCATACTTTTGTTGCCCATCTGTATGTCCTCTTTGGAGAAATGTCTATTCAAGTTCTCTGCCCATTTTTTAGTTGGAGTGCTTGGGGAGTTTTTTTGGGTTAAGTTGTATAAGTTTTTAATAAAATGTGGATATTAACCCATTTTTGATGTATCATTGGTGAATATCTCCTCCCATTCAGTAGGTCATCCTTTGGTTTTGTTGATAATTTTCTTTGTTGTAAGAACCTCTTCAATTTGAGGTAGTCCCATTTGTATATATTCTCTTTTGTTTACCTTGTTCAAAAAGATATATCATAAAAAATATTATTAAGAGTAATGTCAGACAATTTATTGCCTGTGTTTTCTTCTAGGAGTTTTACAGTTTGGGAACTTAAAGTCTTTAATCCATCTTGAGTTTACTCTTATATATGGTGTATATAAGTGGTCTGATTTTAATATAAGCATGTATCTGTCCAGTTTTACCAACACCATTTATGAAATATACTGTCTGTACCTAATTGTGTATTCTTGCATCCTTTGTCATAGATTAATTTACCATATAGGTGTGGGTTTATTCTGAGCTCTCTATATTATTCCACTGATCAGTGTGTCTGTTTTTATATCAATACCATGCTGTTTTATTACTATAGCCTTTTACCATGTTTCCCTGAAAATAAGACCTAGCTGGAAAATCAGCACTAATGTGTCTTTTGGAGCAAAAATTAATATCAGACCTGGTATTATATTATGTTATGTTTTATTACATTATATTACATTACATTATATAAGACCCAGTCTTATTTTACTATAATTTTTGCTCCAAAAGATGCATTAGAGCTGACTGTCCAGCTAGGTATTATTTTCGGGGAAACATGGTAGCATAGTTTCATATCACGTAACATGATACCTCCAACTTTGTTCTTTTTTCTCAAGATTGATGTGGTATTCAGGGTCTTTTATGGTTCCATATAAATTTTAGAATTATTTGCTCTAGTTCTGTGAAAAGTTCCTTTGCTTTGTGATAGGGATTACATTGAAACTATAAATTGCTTTGGATAGTATACACATTTTAATAATGTTAATTCTTCCTATCCATGAGCACAGTATATACTGTCATTTATTTGTATCTTCTTGTGTTTCTTTCCTCAATGTCATATAATTTTCTGAACACACGTCTTTTATCTCTTTGGTTAAATTTATTTTTAGGTATTTTATTTTTTTGATGCAATTATGTATGGGATTGTTTTCTTAATTTTTCTTTCTGATAATTTGTTCTTGGTGTATATAAATGAAACTGATTCCTGAATATTAATTTTGTACCCTGGTAATTTACTGAATTCATTTCTTAGTCTTAATATATTTTTTCGTTGGAATCCTTGGGGTTCTATATATTATCATGTAATCTGCAAATAATGACAGTTTTATTTATTCCTTTCCATTTAGGATGTCTTTATTTCTTTTTCTTGTTGGATTGTGGTGACTAGGACTTCCAATAATATGTTGAATATAAGTAGTGAAGGTGGACATACTTATCCTGTTCTTGATCTTAAGGAAAAAGCTTTTAGCTGTGGGTATGTCATACAGAGGATGCCAAAAAAATTGTATATTCAGTTTAAGAAAGGAAAAAAAAACTATTAAAATTGTAATATTCAATATATATTGATAACAAAAAATGAAGACAAGTCACGTTTGACTTCTGCAGTTACAAAAGGTGCTCAAAGTGGTTACCATCAGCCTCCAGACACTTCTGATTATGGCGAGCTACTTCTTGAGCAATGTTGAGCAAAGTATCCACTTGTAAACATTTTTGGCACCCCCAGTATATGGTCCTTTATTATATTGACATATATTCCTTTTATTCCCACTTAGCTGAGAGGTTTGTGTGTTTTTTTTTTTTAATCATAAATCAATGTTGTATTTTGTCAAATGCTTTTTCTGCATCTATTTATATGACCCTATAATTTTTATCCTTCATTTTGTTTATGTTGTGTATCATATTAATTCATTTGCAAATATTGAACCAACCTTCCATCCCAGGAATAAATCCCACTTGATCATGGTGTATGATCATTGTAATGTATTTCTGAATTCAGTTTGCTGATATTTTGTTGAGTATTTTTGCATCTATGTTCATCAAGGATATTGACCTGTAATTTTCTTTTTTGTAATACCTTTTTCTGGATTTGGAATCAGGTTAATCTTGGCCTAACAAAATGTGGTTGGTAGCCATCTATCCTGTTGAATTTTTTGGAACAGTTTGAGAAGGATAGGTGCTAGTGTTTCTTTAAATGTTTGGTAATATTCACCTGTGAAGTCATCTGGTCCGGGACTTTTCTTTGTTGGGAGCTTGTTGATTACTGATTTCATTTTGTTGGTAGTAATTGATCTGTTCAGATTTGTTATTTATGCTTGATTCAGTCTTGGAAAATTGTATGTTTCTAGGTATTTATCCATTTCTTCCAGATTGTCCAATGTCGGCATATAATTCTTTGTAGTATTTTCTTATAATCCTTTGTATTTTTGTGGTGTCATTTGTCACTTCTCTTGTTTCATTTCTGATTGTATTTATTTGGCTCATCTCTATTTTTTTCTTGATGAGTCTGGGTAAATATTTATCAATTTTGTTTATCTTTTCACAGAAAGAGCTCTTGGTTTCACTGATCTTTTGTTTTCATTTTTTAGACTTTATTTTCATTTATTTCTAATCTGATCTTTCTTATTTCATTTCTTGTTTCACTCTGAGCTTTGTTTGTTCTTTTTCTAGTTCCTTTAGGTTTAGGGTTAGATTGTTTGATATTTTTCTTGTTTTTGCGGTAGGCCTATATTGCTATGAATTTCCCTCTTACGACTTCTTTCACTGGGTCCCATAGATTTGGGGTCATTGTGTTTTCATTTTCATTTGTCTCTAATGTCTTTTTATTTCTTTTTGACTGCATTGTTAACCCACTGATTATTTAGTAGCATGTTATTTATCCTTCACTTGTTTGTGTGTCTTACAGTTTTGTTTTTTTCTTGTAATTGATTTCTATTTTCATACCATTGTGGTTGGAGAAGACACTTGGTATAATTTCAATTTTCTTAAATTTATTGAGACTTGTTTTGTGGCCTAACATGTGGTGTATCTTGGAAAATATTCTATGTGTAAATGAAAAGAATGTATATTCTGGTGCTTTAGGGAAAATGCTTCAAAACTGTCAATTAAATCCATCTGGTCTACTATGTCATTTAAGGATGCTGCTTCCTTGGTGATTTTCTGTCTTGGAGGTCTATCCATTGATGTCAGTGAGGTGTTGCATTCCCCTACTATGACTGTATTACTGTCAATCTCTCCCTTTATGTAGGTTAATATTTGCTTTCTATGTTTATGTGCATCTATGTTGTGTGTGTAGATGTTTACAAGGGTTAAATACTCTTGTTGAATTGATTTCTTTATCATTATGCTACGTTCTTCTTTGTGTCTTTTAATAGCATTTGTTTTAAAGTCTATTTTGTCTGATGTAATTATTGCTAGCCCAGTTTTTTGTTTGTTCTTTTGTTTCTATTTGTGTGAAATATCTTTTCCCAACTTTACTCTGAGTCTGTGTGTGTCTTTTGATCTGAAGTAGGTCTCTTGTAGACAGCATATGCATGAATCTTGATTTGTTATCCATTCAGCTGTTCTATGTTTTTTGAATGGAGCATTTCCTCCATTTACATTTAAAGTGATTATTGGTAGGTATGTAGTTATTGCCACTTTTAAATTCATATATATGTTTTCCCCCCTTCTTCTTAAAGACGTCCATTTAACATTTTTTGTAGTACTGGTTTGGAGGTAATGAACTCCTTTAGCAAGATATAAGATAGAAGTCAATTTGCAGTATATAGCCCACATCGTGATGTAGGATTTTTGTGATAGCAATATGATTTATTACTTATAGTGCAGGAAAAAAAGTGACCATAGCAACATTCTTACCTTTAATTCCTCTTCTGCACCCAGGAACAACTATCATTTTGAGCTGCCATTTGTAATTCAGGTTGTCATCAATCAAGTAAATGACTGAATAAGTAAATAAATGGAGATGAAGTGACAAATTTTCCTCACAAATGAATTCCAAATAACATATGTAGATACTCCCCCCTCCATAAGTTAGAGAATAAGTGACTGGGCCTATCCATGGCCAATTACCCAAATTAATCTGTATCTTTTGAGTATTGTGATTTAAGAATTTTCTTTTCATCTATTTGCACTACCATAAAGTCTATACTTCTCAATTTTGTTCACAAAGTAACCTGAAAAGATTAATCAAATTCCTTTTGAAGAAATGTACACTGTTTTTTTGTAGTTGTTGTTGTTGTTGGGTTTTTTGTGTGTGTGGTGTTTTTTGTTTTTTTTTTAACAAGCCAGTTAGATAAAACAATCTAATATGACAGGTTTTAGTGAACCAATGTTGGCTTCTGGGGAAGGGGGTGCTCTCCATTTATTCTTCTTAGTCGTTTGAATCTCATATTAATAATATAGTACATTGCTGATTATTGATGTCAACCTCTTTAGACATTCTTGGGTTTTGGTAAAGTGTCATTCCTAGTCTTGAATGAAGCTTCTTTTTCATTTTCCACATGTTGAATCTTCAACAGTCACTGATTAAGGACTCTTCAGTCTCTGCAATTTATCATCATACCCTGGGAAGCATTAATTTAGGCAAGAAGAGTTACATTTATTATTGAGCTTAATTTTAAGAGATTTTATATTAAGTACATGACAAATTTATGGAAATATTTGAAAACTCTAACAAAAATAGTGTTACAATTAAATGATATGTCTGTGTAAGTTAGAAATATATTCAGAGAAGTAGATTCATATTATTCTGACCACTAAGGATAGTGAGTCTCAAAAAGGAGGCTAACAGTAGGAGGTATGTTTCCCTTGTCCTAAGAGATGTCCGCAATCATCTCAAAATTATCAGCTTCTTTTCTCAAACTATGTTTCCCTTAGAGAGTTGAACATATACTTCTCCCCATTATACTAATGGGAACACGGTTCCACTGTTATGGGAATTTATCTATCTCTCAGATATGGTGGAACAGAAAAAAAAGCTAAAAGTCACTGAACTAGGGTGATCACTTTCAAATGCTCTTTCAAATGATAGGGTTCAAATGATAACTGATGATCTTAGGTGTAAAATAGCAACTAAGTTACCTTCTTTAAAGTTTCTTTTTCTTTTCCGTGAATGCAAGATAATAATACTTATATACTTTGTAGGGTTATTTGAACATTAGAGTTTATTTATGTAAAATGTTTTGCATGTATTAGGTTCTCAGTAACAGTAGTTTGCAACAGCATCATCGCCATTACTTGAGATTTAGTTCCTTCTTATGAATATATGCTTAGCAACCCTCCCAAAACATGGAAAAGTACAATTGAAAATCAGATTGTTATGTGGGAATGTGGGTCAAGATTCTTATTTATTTATTTATTTACTTATTTATTCATTTTTTATTAGTTTCATGTGTACAGTGCAATAGAACCGGCTGGATTCATCCACCTTCTCACTCACCAGAATGACTATTTCTCATCCCCTCTATTCTTCACAAAGCTCTATCACTTCTGCCCCCTTTATCACTCTCAGGTGAGTCTTTACAATTTCACTAAGAAAATAGAAGCAATCAGAAATGAATTTACACAATCTCTCATCACCACAACTATCTATCTACTTATACCAGCATCTGTACCCTGGTGCCTTCCCTTCTGTAGATGAACTATGCTTCTAGAGAAGACTACACCCTCTACTTGTCCACGAGATCCTGTTCCCTCTAGCCTGTTCAAAGGCAAGCTTTCAGAAACTTTCTAGTTTTCCCATATTATTAATTTCTACTTTGTATAGTATCGTTTGCTACGAACTACAGATATCCTTTCATCTTGAGAATAAAATAAACCTGAAAACCTCTTTTGACACCATCACCTTTGACACCCTTGTAGCTGTCATCATATTTTATTTACTTTACTTCTTGACAATAAAACTCTCAATGAGGCATTTGACCCTTTAACTTTACTGATATATATTTTGTCGAGGTCACCTATGACCTCCATTTTATTAAATCTATTTCTTGATTCTCAGTCCTTATCTGTCTTGGCATATGAAAGGTGTTTGACACAATTGATTATTCCCTTCTCTTTGAAGGACATTCTTCACTTAGGTTCTGGGGAAACATTCTTTTGGTTTTCCTCATAACTTAGCAATTGGTCCTTCTAATTTCCATTGCTGGTTCCTTCTCTACTCTCTGACCCCTAAACTTTGGAGTGGTCTTGATATTAGTCCTTGGAACAGTTCAGCTTTTAATTTATCCTCATTCTGTCTGTGATCTCATCCAATTTTAGGATTTAAATGCTATCTATAATTCTAGCCCATACCTTAATCTTCAAAATCATATACTCAATTGCCTAGCTGACCTCTGCAATTTGATATCTATTAGGCATTGCAAATGTAATATATTTAAAAGCCAACTGTGACTATTCCATATCCCCATACCTGTTGCTTCATAATAAATATCTTCACTTTGTAATTGTTTAAGTAAAAGAACCCTGTAGTCATCTTTGATTCCTCTCTTTCTCCTTTTAGCCCATATCCTACAAATATTTGCATATCTTATTGGTTTTATTTTCCAAATATAATTGAACAGCATCTCACTATTTCTACTGTGCCAACTCTGATTCAAACCATGATTATTTCTCATCTTGATTATTGTAATAGCATAATAGTCATGATACTTCCACCTTTCCCATACATAGTCTATTTTTATTACAATGGCTAGATCATGTCACCTGTTCTGAAAACACTTTAATTATTTTCCATAGCAGTGAAAATAAGGGCATACCTAATCTGATGTCTCTTAATTTTATGACTTCATCTCCCATTACTCTTCTTCTCACTCTAATTCAGGTGCACTAGTCAATGTATTTCTTCTTGAACATGCATTGTTTGTACACTCTTATCATAAGGCCTTTGTCCTTGACTTTGCCTTTTCCTGCAATACAGAAAAACACATATCTTGCTACCTCATCTCCTTCAGGTGCACCTCCTCAGTGAAGCTTTCCTTATATATGTTATTTTAAATTTCAATCCTCCACTATTGATAGTATCAACTCCTTGCCTTATTATTCACTATAGCACTCATCAGCATCTGACTTCTTATATTTTACGTACATATGTGGTAATTGTCTCCCCCTTCCAGAACATAGGTTCTATATATCTGGGGATTTTTGTTTGCTTTATTCCCAACAGAATCCTCATTGTTTACAATAGTGTTTGACTTTGGTATTCCATAAATATTTGATGAATAAGTAAATGTTATCTAAGTTTTCCCAGATATTTCTCTTTATCCCAAGAAAAACTTATCAGTAATTGCATGCAAAATTTCTGAATTATTGTGCCGTTCTTTTGCCCCATGTCTTCTTAAAATAATGTAATTTACAAACAGTAAAATTCGTCCTTTTAATTGTAAAGTTCTGAGAATGCACAAAGATGTACAGTTGTATAACCACCACCATAATCAAGATAGAGAGTTGCATCATCCCCTAAATTCCCCTGTCTGTTTGTGGCCTACCATATTTTAGAACCTGGTAAGTAGTTGTTTATTTTTTTTTAAATCTGTAATTTTCTCTTACCAAGAATGTCATATAGAATCATAGAGTATGTATAGTAGGTAGTCTTTTGACTATGGCTTCTTTCACTTAGCATAATACACTTGAGATACATCCAGGTTATTGCATTTATCAGTCATTTATTGTTTTTTATTGTATTATTCCATTCCTTTGCACAGATGAAGCACATTTTACTTATCTATTCAATATTTGTGTTGTTTCCATATTTTGGTAAATACTAACAAACATTCATGTACAGATTTCTGTGTAAATTTAATTTTTCGTTGCATTTGAGTGAATACTTACAAGTCAGGTTTATTGTTTGTGTGGTAAGTTTATGATTAACTATATACAAAATTTCCACTTGGAAAAATATTTTGAGATCCGTCCAAAGAATGGAAATTCTAGCTGCTTCCACATCCTTGCATTACATATTGTCAGTTTTTTTGTTTGTTTGTTTGTTTTTGAGGAAATTTATTTTTTTCCAATTATTTATATATATTTTTAAATTTATTGGGGTGCCAATTGTTAGCAAAATTACATAGATTTCAGGTGTACAATTCTGTATTACATCATCTATAAATCCCATTGTGTGTTCACCACCCAGAGTCAGTTTTCCTTCCATCACCATATATTTGATCTCCCTAACCCTCATCTCCCACCCAGCACCCCCCTTACCCTCTGCTAACCACTAAACTATTGTCTGTGTCTATGAGTTGTTTTGTTGTTGTTGTTGTTTTTTTCTTAGACGTTTATCATTTATATCCCTCACACTGTGGAACCCCCTCCCCCCATCCACTATCTCTCTGACATCGCACCGAGCCATCCCATTTCCACTATCTCCACTCCCAATGCTGTACTCTGCCTCTTGTAAGTGTATACATACCTATATATACATATATATGTATATATATATATATATATACATATATATATATATATACATATATATATGTGTATATATATATATATATATATATATATATATATATATATATATATATTATACTTGGCATTCATTATTGTTCAGCTTCAGAAGTACAGTGCAATGATCAGGCATCTACATCTTCCCTGAGATGGTCTCCCAAATGGGACACGTGTCTATCGGATACCATACAAAATCTTTACAACATTATTGATTATGTTCCCCAGATTAATTTTCAAAACCCCATGGCCATCTTGTGGTTACTGATTGTTTTCTAATCCCCTCACCTTCCTCCTTACCCCCCCACCACCTGCCCATCTAGCAACCCTCAGTTTTTCCTCTTTGTCTCCAAAATTGTTTCTGATTAGTTCATTCACTTATTCTTTTCTTTAGATTCCGCATATAAGTGAGATCATATGGTACTTATCTTTCTCTGTCTGACTTATTTCACTTAACATAATGTTCTCTAGGTCCATCCATGTTGTTGCAAATGGTAAGATTTCTTTCTTTTTTATGACTGCGTAGTACTCCATTGTATAAATGTACCACAGTTTCTTAATCCAGTCATCTGCCGATGGGCATTTCGGTTGTTTCCATGTCTTGGCTATTGTGTATAGTGCTGCAATAAACATAGGAGTGCATAAAGATTTTTGAATTGGAGTTTTGGATTTCTCCGGATAGATACCTAGGAGTGGAATTACTGGATCATAGGGTAGTTCCATTTTCAGATTTTTGAGATACCTCCATACTGTTTTCCATAGTGGCTGCACCAATCTGCAATCCCACCAACAGTGCACAAGCGTTACCTTTTCTCCACAACCACGCCAGCACTTGTTGTTTGTTGATTTATTGATGATAGCCATTTTGACTGGGGTGACTTGGTATCTCATTGTGGTTTTTATTTGCATTTCTCTGATGGTTAGTGAGGTTGAGCATTTCTTCATATGTCTGTTTGCCATCTGTATGTCCTTTTAGAAAAATGTCTCTTCATGTCCTCTGCCCATTTTTAAATTGGGTCGTTTGTTTTTTTCGAGTTGAGTTGAGTGAGTTTTTATAGATTTGTGCTATTAATCCCTTATCAGATATATCATTGGCAAATATCTTTTCCCATTCAGTAGGATCTCTTTTTTTTATTGATGGTTTCCTTTGCTGTGAAAAAAACTTTTTAGTTTGATATAATCCCACATGTTTATTTTTTCTCTTACTTCCCTCGAGCGAGGGGATATATCAGTAAAAATCTTACTCCTGGTAATGTCTGTGAAGTTTCTTGCTATATTTTCTTCTAGGTATTTTATGGTTTCAAAACTTACATTGAAGTCTTTAAGCCATTTTGAATTTATTTTTGTATATGGTGTAAGGAGGTGGTCCAGCCTCATTTTTTTGCATGTGTCTGTCCAGGTTTCCCAGCACCATTTATTGAATAGACTGTCTTTACCCCATCGTACATTCTTGCTTCCATTGTTGTAGATTAAATGGCCATATAGGCATGGATTTATTTCTGGACAATCTATTCTGTTCCATTGATCTATGTGTCTGTTTTTATACCAGTACCATGATGTTTTGATTACTGTAGCCTTGTAGTATAATTTGAAGTCAGGTATTGTTATACCTCCCACTTTGTTCTTATTTCTCAAGATTGCTGAGGCTATACGGGATCTTTTATGGTCCTATATAAATTTTAGGATTATATGTTCTATTTCTGTGAAAAACGTCGTTGGTAGTTTGATAAGAATTGCATTGAATATGTATATTGCCTTAGGCAGTATGGACATTTTTACTGTATTAATTCTTCCTATCCATGAACATGATATGTGTTTCCATCTATTTATATCTTCTTTCATTTCTTTCTTCAGTGTCTTATATATTTTTGAGTACAGATCTTTTAATTCTTTGGTTAAATATTTTCCCAGGTATTTTATAGTCTTTGGAGCAATTGTAAATGGGATTGTTTTTTTCAATTTCTCCTTCTGATGTTTTATTATTGGTATATACAAATGCAACTGATTTCTGAATATTAATTTTGTATCCTGCTACATTACTAAATTCATTTATCAGCTCTAATAGCTTCTTGGTGGAGTCTTTAGTGTTCTCTATATATAGTATCATATCATCTGCATTTAATGATAATTTTACATCCTTACCAATTTGGATGCCTTTTATTTCTTTTTTTTTGTCTGATTGCTGTGGCTAGAACTTCCAGCACTATGTTCAATAGAAGCGGAGATAGTGGGCAACCTTGCCTTGTTCCGGATCTTAGGGGGAATGGTTTTAGCTTTTCCCTGTTGAGTATGATGTTAGCTGTTGGTTTGTCATATATGGCCTTTATTATGTTGAGATGTGATCCCTCTATTCCCACTTTCTTAAGGATTTTTATCATAAATGGCTGTTGGATTTTACCAAATACTTTTGTCTGCATCTATTGAAATGATCATGTGATTTTTATTTTTCATTTTGTTAATGTGGTGTATCACATTCATTGATTTGCAGATGTTGAACCACCCTTGCATACCAGGGATGAAACCCACTTGATCATGGTGTATGACCTTTTTAATGTATTGCTGAATTCTGTTCGCTAATATTTTGTTGAGGATTTTTGCATCTATGTTCATTAGAGATATCGGCCTGTAGTTTTCTTTTTTTGTGGTGTCTTTGTCTGATTTGGGTATGAGGGTGATAGTGGCTTGGTAAAAAGTGTTTGGGAGTCTTCCCTCCTTCTGGATTTTTTGGAAGAGTTTGAGGAGAATAGGTGATAATTCTTTTTGAACGTTTTGTAAAATTCACCTGTAAAGCCATCTGGTCCAGGGTTTTTGTTTGTTGGGAGATTGTTGATTACTGATTCAATTTCCCTGGTGGTAATCAGTCTATTCAGGTTTTCTGTTTCTTCTTGAGTTAGCCTTGGAAGGTTGTACTCCTCTAGAAAATTGTCCATTTCTTCCAGATTGTCAAATTTGTTGGCATATAGTTGCTCATAGTAATTTCTTAATTTTTTTTTTGTATTTCTGCGATGTCTGTTGTCACTTCTCTTCTTTCATTTTTGATTTTATTAATTTGGGTCCTCTCTCTCTTTTTTTTTAATGAGTCTGGCTCAAGGTTTGTCAATTTTGTTTATCTTCTCTAAGAACCAACTCTTGGATTCATTGATCTTTTGTATTGTTTTTCTGGTTTCTATTTCATTTATTTCTGCTCTGATCTTTATTATCTCCTTCCTTGTGCTCCCTTTGGGCTTATTTTGCTGTTCTTTTTCCAGATCCGTTAAGTGTGAAGATAAACTGTTGATTAGTGATGTTTCTGGTTTCTTTAGGTAGGCCTGCAATGCTATGAATTTCCCTCTTAGGACTGCTTTTGCGGCATCCCATAGATTTTGGGTCGTCATGTTTTCATTTTCGTTTGTCTTGAGATATGTTTTGATTTCTTCCTTGATCTCCTGCTTGACCTATTCATTATTTAGTAATAAGTTATTCAGCCTCCATGAATTGGTGTGTCTTCCAGTTTTTTTCCTGTAGTTCATTTCTAATTTCATAGCACTGTGATCAGAGAAGACAATTGGTATGATTTCAATTTTATTAAATTTATCAAGACTTGTTTTGTGGCCTAACATATGGTCTATCTTGGAAAATGTTCCATGTGCGCTTGTTAAAAACTTGTATTTTGCAACACTGGGGTGAAATGTTCTGAAATTATCAATTAAATCCAAGTGGTCCAATGTATCATTCAAGGCTGTATTTTCCATACTGATTTTCTGTCTGGAAGACCTGTCCCTTGTTGTCAGGGGTGTGTTGAAGTCCCCTACTATGATAGTGTAACTGTTGATCTCTGTCTTTATGTCAGTCAGTACCTGTTTTATATATTTAGGTGCTCCTGTGTTGGGTGCATAGATGTTTACTAGGGTTATCTCCTCTTCTCGGATCGATCTCTTTATTATTGTATAGTGCCCATCTTTATCTTTTAATATGTTCTTCATTTTAAAGTCTATTTTGTCAGATATAAGTATTGCAACTCCAGTTTTTTTCTCATTTCCATTTGCATGAAATATCTTACTCCAACCCTTCACTTTCAGCCTCTGTGTGTCTTTTGTTCTGAGGTGAGTCTCTTGTATACAGCATATACAAGGGTCTTGCTTTCTTATCCACTCAGCCACCCTATGTCTCTTGATGGAGAATTTAATCCATTTACATTTAAAGTGATTATTGATAGTACATAGTTATTGCCATTTTTAAATTTGTAGTTAGGTTGGTTTGATCTTCCTTCTATTTATAAAAGTCCTTTTAGTAATTCTTGCAATGCTGGCTTGGTGGTAATAAATTCCTTTAGCTTATTTCTTTCTGGAAAGCTCTTTATCTCTCCATCAACTTAAAATGATAGCCTTGCTGGATAAAGCAATCTAGGGTGTAGGCCTTTGTTTTTCATCACTTTGAGTATCTCTTGCCACTCCCTTCTGGCCTTCAATGTTTCTGTAATAAAGTCATTTGATAGTCTTATGGGAGTTCCCTTGTATGTAACCCTCTGTCTTTCTCTTGCTGCTTTTAGGATTCCCTCTTTGTCTTTAAGCTTTGCCATTTTAACTATAATGTGTCTTGGTGTGGACATGTTTGGCTTTATCCTTGTTGGAACTCTCTGCACTTCCTGGGCTTGTATGTTGTTTTCGTTCATCAGGTTGCGGAAGTTTTCGGACAGTATTACTTCAAATATGTTCTCAATCCCTTGCTTGCTCTCTTCACCTTCTGGTATTCCTATGATGCACATGTTCTTGCGCTTGATGTTATCCCAGAAGTCTCTTAAGCCATCCTCATTGTTTTTTGTTCTTTTTTTTTTTTTTCTGTTGTTTCGTTTGGGTGATCTCTGCTACCTTGTCTTCTAAGTCGCTGATTCGATCCTCTGCTTCATTTAACTTGCTGGTAATTCCTTCAAGTGAGTTCTTAATTTCGGTAATTGTGTTCTTTAGTTCTAACTGGTTGTTCGTTATGATTTCCACATCATTCTTTATGTCTTCTCTTAGCTCCTTAAACATTCTTATCACCAGTGTTCTGAACTCTATCTCTGAAAGGTTAGTTACCTCTGCTTCATTTGGTTCCAGTTGTGGAGGTTTCTTCTGTTGTTTTATTTGGGACGTGTATCTTTGTTTCCCCATTCTGGCTGACTCTCTGTGTTTGCTTTGATGTATTAGGTAGATCCCCTAGAGTTCTTAGCACTTGCTAGGTTATCTTATGTAGTATGTGTCCTTTATATTTGATTTTCACTACTTCGTTCTTCTCCTCTGCGTGTGCTCCAAAGGTGACTCTTGTGTTGTGTATATTGTCCTGTTCAAGAAGATCTTTAATTGCTTTTTGCTTGTGAGTAGGTGGGGTTAATTCCTAGGCTGACTCGTTGTGAGACTTGGCTCTGCCCACCGCAGGGCGTTTTGCTGCATGAGGGTTGACCACTTAAATGTGGTTTGGCCTCTATGGGCTCTAGTGCCTGCAGAGAATTCCCTCTGGGTGTGTGATTTGTAGGTCAAACCCAGTAGTAGTCTGCTTTGGTCTGGAGTTGGTCTCTGGATATGTTGAATCTTGTGCCTCTTAAGCTGGGCCCTGGTAGGAAAATTTCAGAACAAAGCAAATCACCAAGCACAACAACAACAACAACAACAAAGAAAAAAAATCAAATGCATTCACATGTAAAAACACCCGATAACCCCCACTCAACACAGGCAAAGATATCAAAGATATAAAGACAAAGCAAAACAAAACAAAACAACGCAAAACAAAAATTAGTGCCAGTCTTGGCCTAAGCCCACCAAGTAATGTCCAGGTTGTCCTCTGTTGTACCAAAGAGCCCCCTGCTTATTGCACAGGCAGAGCCGGTCACCTGGTGCCCAGAGTGACTTTGGGACTGTAGATTTGAATGGGTGCGCCTGAGGGGTCTAGATGATAGTTTTTACAAAGTCAGTGCAGTTTCTGCCGTTGCCTGCACATGTGCACACTGAGAGTAGCACCACCAGCCCCGTGTCCAGTACTCCTGAGTCTTAGGGCACTTCTTCAGTGTGTGTGTATGGGGGGGTGCGGGCGGGAGATTTCTGAGCTGCTGAAAGCCCAGAGCTGAGTCTGCGCTTACTGCTGATCCCTGGGAGTGTCTCTGCAGTTGCACTTGCCCTGCCATAGGCAGGCCAGATAGGGTGGGGGCTGGGGATATAAGGGTCTTCTCTCTCCCAGCCCAGCCGCGTGTCACCCTCTCCCGCAGGCCAGAAAAGGTGGTGGCTGGGGTTGGAGGTGTCTCTTCTCTCCTAGCCCAGCCAAAATCACACTCTTCCCAGCCTCTTACCTGGGTCAGGGCTTCCTGTCAGTCTTCCCAGAGCCTGAGCACTACTAAGGCTCCTCTGTAATCTGATACTTCTCCTCAGTTCAGGGGCCAGTTTAAGTCTCTGGAAGGGCGGGGGTAGGATTGGAAGAGTGGGGGGAGGGGCCCAGGTATGGAGTCTGTGTTCTTTGTCCTCCCTAGTTCCCACTAGCCGCCCTCCCGGCAGGAGAAATCAGCCTTGGGACGCAGGGAAAGAGCCCACCGCCTGGTCTCTGTGCTCTCCGTTCCGCCCTGGGATCCCTTGCGTGACCAGAACTGCGGGTGCCACTGCGGTTTTTGCTGCGGCCTCCGCGGCTGCTGGCCGAGACCCCACTGTGGGCCCGCGCGTTTGCACTTCGCTCCCTTCCTTCCTTCCTTCCCCTGCTCGCCCAATTAGCACACCTTCAAGTAATCCTTCCACGAGTCTCTTAGCTGTTCTGTGTGATGAGCAAAGAGTTCTTTGATGGGTTATAGGTCCCGTTTGTAATAAGATCCGGAGGAGAACTCAGAAAGTGCGCCCCGCTGCTGCCATTCCTATGACGTCATCTCAATAGTGGTTTTAATATGGTATTTAAGTAGACTATAAGATCTGGTCCCTTAAATTTAAAAGGAAAGACACACACTCCAGAAGTCTAGAAGCAAAGTCTGTTGCATTAGTCATTTCCAGGTTTGTGTCAGTTCTCATGTTCCTACTACCTTTCTCTGCTAAGGGCTAAATATTACCATGCCATTCAACTTTTAGTTATAGTACTGAGTTTTCAGCAGACACTTCACCAACCTTCCCTAGCCATGCTATAATTAATCAGTTTTGCTCTTAAAACATGGCACCTACAGATAAAGTACATTTTCAGATGGATAAGTTCAAACAGAGGAAAATGATCCTATTAAGTCCTATGACCTAGACACTATATATTTATTAGCTTAATCTTAAATTTGTATTAGCATTTTTCCCCAGATCCACGATATATTTGGTTTCATGGGATTTATCATTAATCTACAAAGTGTCTGCACCAATTTATACTCCAACCAGCAGTTGTATGAGAATTTTCCAACATCCTCCTCAACACTTGGTTCTGTCAGACTTTATAAATTTTGCAAATCTGATGAGGGGAATAGTATCTTTCTTTTATTTTAACATTATTTTCCTAGTTATTAATGATAATGCTTCTTCTACCTGAAGTTTCCTGTTGCCATTTTCCTATTGGGTCTTTTTGTTTCCTTATTTATTTCTGGGAGTTTTATATATCTATATCTATATCTATATTCTGGATACTAAAATTTTGTCTATTGAATAGATTGCAAATATTTTCTCCCAGTATCTGACATGTCTTTTAACTTTATACTCTCCTTCTTTTAGCTAGCCTTCTTTACCCCATATATCAGAGGTGAGCAAAGTACGTTTTGGTGGGACAAATCCACGCAGCAGTCTGAAGAGCACGTGAGCTACAAATGTTTTTTTTTTTTTTTTTTTTTAATTTTTAGGGGTTACAAAAAAATATGTGACACAGACTGTGTATGGTATATGAAACTTAAAATATTTACTATCGAACCTTTTACAGAAAGTTTGTAGATCCCTGTTATTGATTATAACAGTATTCTCCTAACATTTATTCTAAATTTTTTTTTCAAATGTAAATTTTTAAAGTGCCTGTAATTTCTTTTGAGGTACAGTTTGAGAAAGGCATTTTTATTTTAATGGGAAACCAATTTCCATAGTACAATCTATTGAATGGTATATTCTTCCCTTTTGATTTGTAATACCACCTCTCTCATATGTTCATATATACTTTCTCTTATGTAGTTATAAGTTTAAACGTATTTTTAGTTCTTCATTGTGTTGCATTGGTTTCTTTGCCCATTTCTGTACTAAATGTAATATTTTAATTACTACAGCTTCATAATAAATTTTTGTATGTGGTAGAGACATTCTTCTATCTATGTTTTTTTCTTTTCTGAATTATTATACATATTTGGACCTTTGCTCTTTCATATGATACATTTTAGAATTAGTAGGTCTAGTTCCATGAAAAGCCCTTATAAAATATTGAGTGGAACTGCATTAAACTTACTGGCCAATTTTGGGAAAAATTAAATTTGTATAACATGTAATCTTTTCAAATTTATTTCTAAGCATATCATAGTTCTGGGATATTTTGTATGTTATAAAATGGTATATATATTTTACTATTACATTGTCTAATTTGTCATTGCTGGTGAGTAGTACTATTGATTATTTTTTGTTGATTTTATATTTAGCAAACTTGATCATCTTTTATTAGTTACAAAATAGATCTCATGGTAACCTTTGCTCCAAAAAAATGCATTCGAACTGATTGTCCAGCTAGGTCTTATTTTCGGCGAAACATGGTATTAAGTTTCACCAATAAGTATGATGTTGGATGTACGATTTTGTTATATATTTTTATCATTTCTTTTAAAATACATTTCTTTTAAAATATATTTATTTAACTATGCTTTATTGAAAATAGTTCTATTTTGTGAAATCCCTTGAGTGAATTCTCCCATTGTTAGCTATTTTTCATGACACTGCTTTCCTCCATGCTATGAAATTTTAGTTTATAAGCTTATCCTGAATAGACCTTTCTTCTGTTCTTTTAATTTTTTTGATGATTGTGTTTTTCTCCCTGCTCTGATGTCATGTCTAGGGATATTACATTTGCTTCCACCAACCCCTCCAGGCTTCTCAGATCAAATCCAGGTCTTAACTTATTGGCTGGAGAGCTGTCATCCTGGATGAAAATTATAGAGCTGGTTCTAGAACAGAAGGTGACTTGCTCCCTCCTGCCTCTTCCGGTGATGGATTGACACTGGATCCAGACACTAGTAGTGACCCCAGAATTATGTAGCCATGTTATGAGGTGATGGGGAAGGCTCCAGATACCAAGCTTCCAGATACCCTAGTCATTGAGGGGAGGGTGCAGTTTCTGTTAATCCATAGGAGTTGAGCTCTGTGCAATCTCTTTCTGTTTATAGCTTCAGAAACCAAAGGGTCCAAATATTGAGTTTATAGTTCCAATCCCTCTGTGCTGATATATAGAATGCATTTTCTATCTAGTAGCCAGCCAGTGTTCCTGTGAAAATGTAATTCAGGTCATGTCACTCCCCAAAGTTATTACATTGGCTTACATGGTTCTATGTGATCTTGCCCTCAGGTTATCTCTTTGATCTCTTCTCCTACACCACTCTTCCTTTTGTTGTTTTGGCCTCAAACCAAGCAGACCTTTATGTCTTTTACGTATACAAAGCAGGACCCTATCTCATGTTTTCTCTGTTCAGTATAGTCTTTTCCTGAGATATTTGTATGGCTCAAACTCTCTTCTCATTCAGATTTCTGCCTAGGAGATCTATCAACTTCTTAGGGAAACTTTCCTTTATCCCTCTTTATTCTCTCACCTTACTTTATTCTTCGTGGCTCACATTATAATAAATCTTTTATTTGTGTTTATTATCTATCTCATCCATTATAATATCAGTTCCATGAAAGCCAAGAGTTTGTTATAGGCACTGTTATATCTTCACTATATGCTAGTACCTGGCATACAGTAAGGGCTCAATAAGTATTTGTTGAATGAATACATAAAGTAACAAATTTAATCCTCAATCACCGTGTGAAGTCAGTGTGATTATTCCCAGTGCTTCAGAATCAATGAAGGCACTAATATTCAGAGGAAATAAGTAACTTGCCTAAGGCTAGACTGCTAATAAGTGACAAAGCCAGGCACTCTGTTGTTACATGTCATTTCAAGAAACAAAGTTCTCTAAAATTTGATTATGAATATTTGGTTGTGCTAGGTATCCATCATCACTTCATTTATGTTTTTCTTGAGATATAAATTAATTCTTGTCAACATTTTTCTTAAAAGCCCTTTAATAGTTTTCCATTGCACTTAGAATAAAATCCAAAGTTTCAGCCTTCAAGGCCTTTCATGATCTCCAACTTCCTTTCACTGGCACCTTTTTTCCTTTCACTCACAACATTGTAGCCATACGGACCTTTCTATTTATCTCAAACACAAAGTCCTTACCTCCTCCAAATTCATATTAGAGTTTTGCATTTGCTATTTTCATTTACTGAAAAACTTCCCCATCTTTTTTTCATAACTGGTCATATTCAGATCTTATCTGAGAGAGGACTTCCCTGATTATCCTATCCAACCCTCCCACTATCACTGTTATCACTTTCTGTCTATCTATCCTGTTTTATTTTTCTCGACATTTAATGCTATTTGGGATTATCTTTTAATTTTATCCATTTATTTTTTGGTGTCCTCCTCCTGTCTCCACTGCAGTGTAAGCTCTGCAAAGAAGAGGAACCTTGTATGTCTTTTTGTCGTTTTATCCCTAGCACCTAGACTAGTGACTGGCACAAAGGAGGCATGTAGAAATAACTATTGGATGATGATGATAACAATAATCATTTATTGAGTTCTTACCACATACTATATATTTTGTTGAGTCCCTCTTTATATAATTCCTCAAAAATGCAATAAGATTGATAGAGTTTTTAGATCTATTTTATAGATAATGAAACTAAGAAACAGAGAAAGCCAGCAATTTCCCTGTGATCGCACAGCTAAGAGGGAGTGGATACATGACAAGAATCCAGGCAATTTAGTTTGAGTGGTAGTTCTCTCAACCTCAATCTAAAATGAAAGAATGAATACATTTAGTTAAATAGTTTTCTAGTCCAAATTGTGAGAATCATGATCATCCCTCCATGTTGCACGCCACCTTAAGTGGTGGTACATACTTAACACTAGATGGAATAAATCAATTCTGAGGAATAAATCAGTGTATTGGAGGAATCTGTTGGAATTGATTCTTCTAAAATCTCTGGCTCCTCTTAGATTTGCCCATTTAGAATTCCAAGATTCCATAATTATCCAGCTGATGCATCAATCTTATTCTTAAAAAGAGGGAAAATCAGAAATTTGGCTATTTTAGTATAGCAATCTACATGTTATTTTCTTGTTTAATGTAGACTTCAATGATTTCAAACAATCTCACTTTTATCCATCTGTTTCTAGTTTGACAACCCTAGATTTTACCTTCTTTCTTGTTGCAGTTTATTAACACTGCATGGAGTAACCAAAGACCTTCTCTTATCTTGAAATTTCTAACCATTTTCCATTGAATATCACCCATGGGGTATAATTGATCTTATGCCAAGAGGGAACTGATAATAGTCTAAAAAAGTGCTTTCCCAGATTTTTACATGGATGGCCAGCTTCCCATCTAGAGCAGCATGAACCCTCACTAGGCTTCACCTAATCTTGACTCAACTAATTCCACATTCTGGCAATTGCATCCTTATACGTGATAACAATTACTCCATTAATTAAAACCCTTTGTTTGCAAGTAGCAAAACCAAAGCAAACCAGATTAGGCAAAGAAAAGCGGGGGTGTGGGGTGGGGAATAAAGTATAAGAATAAAGAATTTTCTCACAGAGTTGAAGGACAGTAATTTACCAAACCCTCAGAAGGAGACTGGAGCCAAAGATTGAAAAGGCTTCAGGAAGTCCAACTCTCATATTTGCTTATCTGTGTTGTTCTCTTTTCTCTCTTCAGTTGTGCTTTTTATGCTTTTCCTTTCATTCGGTAAACTATGGCTATCTTTCAGCTCCTAATATACATGTTACATTTCCAGCAAGAGACTGACTATTGTTAAGTCCTATTTCCAAATTCCAAGAGTAAAGATTCTTATTTGAATAACTGTGATCAGGCTTCTGTATCTAGTTCAATTAGACACGATCAGGAATGTGCAATAACAAAGTAAAATAAATGGCTTCTGGGAGCGCACCCCTGTATTTTAGTAGTGGGAGTAGAAGCAAACTTTTACCAGAGAAAAGTAAATGGGCAGAACAGACATATAGTATCCAACTATTTTAATCATCTTTGTTTTAAGCTACATGCCTTATTTTTAAAAATCAAGTAGATTTCCAAAGTAAGCAGATGGATAAATTAGGTTATTATTTATCACATAAAAGTTTTCTTATAAATTACTATCCCGTTAAGTTTAAAGTATAATGTATTTACATGCAACTTTTCAGGAATTCATGTATTTCACAAAAAATGTGGGTCTTTAAGGAGTTATAGAGGGTGGCATTAATGACCATTTTTTTCTAAGGAATGAGAAAACATTATTTTATAGTATATTGCAACTCTAACTTTTCAAATATAGTTTTCCTTTAGTTGAATGACACAATATTTCAAAATGAGAACTTTATTATTCTTTACTTTTTTCAAGCAGAAGCAATATTAAGATTGGAGAATAATTTGGGCACTTGATACTAGGATCAGGATACACTATCAGGCAACTTGTTCTTGTTGATTTTATTATGCCTGTAATATGCATCTCATTTTCTCCTTAGTTGTTTGAGTAATTTTATGTAAATCAGCATTCTTTATTCATCCTCAAACCCTCAGTTTCAAGTCTAACTCTATATATTGGAACAAGTACAGCCCTTGGAAGCTTTTAGAAGGAAGTTGAAATACGTACATGATTTCAAGAACTACCTAAATATACATCATTCTTAGATGTACATCTCCAATGCTAACCTTTCTTCTCGGTTTGTCCCACATTATCAGTCATCCACATAACATTTATCTTTGGAATCTAAATAATACCTCAAATTTAATATACTCCCCAACCTTCTGTCAGCAGTCAGTCCCATACTAATCTTCCTAATACAACAATTGGCTCCACCAATCTCTCAACTTCCCAAATTCTACTTTTCTTCGTGTTTAACACTATCTAGATCTGTCCATTCTTTCCATCCACCCCAAAATAATTTTTGGCTTCTTTTCTTCCATTCTACGTGTGTGCCACCACTCTGATCCTTATCATCCAATTTTCAGATTACAGCAATAAGGTCATGTAGGTACCTGGCTCACAGACAGATGAACTGCCAGGCAGTCAAGTTCTCCTGACTCCATGGGAACACTGTTTATCAGATGTTCAGTTCTGTACACTGGTCAGTTCTGTACACTGGCTAGCAGTTAAAGTCTGCCAATTCCTTGGGATGTTGTATACATGAGAGCAGTCCCTGCCAGATGATTTCTCCCACAGAATGATTTTTGTTTTGCTGTTCCTGTAGAATCTTGTTTCTTCTCCACCTGCTGGCGGAACACTACTCCTCTGGCTGGCTATCACCAGAGACTCTCCTGAGTCTGTATGTCTCAATAAACTTATGGCTTGCACTCAGCCACCTGGTGTGTTCTTTGGGCTTGCAGCTCCTCAGGCACAAACCTTGGAACAACTTAGACTCAATCCGAACAGGTCACATCTAGCATCTCTTCACTCCATTATATGCTGTGTAATTGTGAAAAGCAACCTGGGAAAAATGAAATTTTTATCAGATCAGTCCCTGTTTCCATTACTTTGAACATAAAATTTAACAACAACTTACACTTGCATGATACTTACACTGTTGTAGGGCCTCATTTAACTGCTTTACAAGTATTTATTCCTTTAATTTCCAATAACCATAAAGTAGGTTATTACTATTATTATTAATTTACAGAAACTGGAAGAACAGAGAATTTAAGTAACTAGCTAAAATTTCATAGCTAATAAATGAATTTTCCCAAATTTATCTATCAAACACTACTGGTTATTACTTTTAGCTACTTACTACATTTGTTCTCCATTTCACCTCACTTATCTCATTTTTTCAGGAGTAAACACATGTCCCACTGAAAGGATATTTAAATGGAAGCATCAATCAGTAAAGCCAGGGCCAATAACTGGAAAATATGAGTCACCCAAATTGTTTAAAATACATGCACACCTGCACTTATTCTAAGGGCAGTAACATTTTTTCCAGATTTCTAAATTAGTTTGATATGCCAACATGTTTTCAGTTTTGGCCATGGCAAATCTATCCCTCATTTAAAGGGAAGGGAGAAGACAAGATTGTCACACAGATTTACTATTAGGATGCTTTACTTGGCCGATGTTTATGTGGCCTTAACCTCTCCAGGTTTAGCAGTTGGACTTGGACACTGTAATGATTGCTGTGTTACTCTCCAATCTGTGACTAATCCAAAATGCCTCCTGTTCTTGGGGAAAACCAGTCATTTGTGAAGTAAGCGATTGGTCATATCAATTTTGTTACAAAGTTCTCATTTGCAAATAACTATTCCTGCTAGCTTACCTAGAGAAAGCTGTCAAAGACAAACTCCTACTCTAAATCCCCCAGAGTCAGCACTGCCAGCACAGATGAGTTCTTACTTCGCCCTCTGCATACCCCTTGTGCCTCCTGTCATTTCTAAGAAATGTTACATTTCTTTACCAAGTAGTGATATAGGAGATTGGATATTAAATTCTCTGAACTCCTGAAGAGAAGCTATATAATATAGTAAGGTGGATAAACAAAAAACAAGCATGAACCAAACCAAACTAGGTTTGATATCAGGCTCTTCATTTTACTGCCTCTACCACCAAGAAGCCATATAATTTCCCTCAGTCTCATAAACTCATCTGTAAAATGGGAATAGGTTCTAATTTATGGACTGCTATGTAGATCAAGTGGCATAACACAGGCAAAGTACCTTGCACAGTACCTGACATTCAATAAATTAATGATAGAATATACTAAATGTACATTTAAAATCTTTGTGGAACTTTTGGTCTTTGTTTGGGACATAAAAATCTGGGCAGGACAACACTTACACCCTTAAAACACCAACAAAAAAACTGGGCACACTGGAAATTCATAAATTTTCTTGGTTCCATCAGAAAGCTGAGGTTACAGCGCAACCAATTAACTAACCCCAAATTGAAGAAAACTTAGATGTTTTCAAGAGTACAGAGGACACAAGCACTTTCTTCCTCAAGTAGACATAGTCAGATACCAGTAAGAGGATTTCAGCTAAAATTGCTAACAAATTGGTAAAAGCCAAGTCTAGGTTAGCAAAAGAATACAGAACACTTTAAGGCCACACAGGCAAGGGAAATATTCATTTGAAGAATTTTTCCCACAAACCTAATTTGGTTAGAATAGCCAGAGTCCTGAAAAAGCATTTCTCATTGCAAAGGCATTGGGAAGGAGAACAGCCAGTGTAGGAGAGGCAGGAAAAACGACCAAGATCCTTTCCTAGAAGGAAAGACTCAAATGGTAGGGGAACTGGCAACAAATACAATTAACCATAGGGCACTCTTTCTCTTTGGAAAATAAGAAAAGTTTATGAGAATTTAAGAATTTTCAAAGGAATAAACGTTTCTGTGCATGTCTTTAATTGGTCTGTTTATATTCTTATTATTGAGTTTTGAGACTTCCTTAAATATTTTGGAGAAAAGTCATTCATCAGATATGTAATTTGCAAATACTTTGTCTCAGTCTGACTTGTCGTCTCATTTTCTTATCAATGCATGAGGTGTGATCAAACAATATGGTGAATGTTTAAATTTTTTAAAAAATGTATTACAGTAAAAGACACTCTGTCATTAATCCCCCTCAAAATACTCCCCCTTGCTTCGAAAACACTTATTCCATCATCCTTGCCACTTTCTTTATTTCTTTTTTTTTAATTAAAGTTTATAGCGGTGACAATTGTTAGTAAAGTTACATAGATTTCAGGTGTACAATTCTGTATTACATCATCAATAAATCCCATTGTGTGTTCACCACCCAGAGTCAGTTCTCCTTCGATCACCATATATTTGATCCCCTTTGCCCTCATCTGCCACCCTCCTTCCCCCTTAACCTCTGGTTACCACTAAACTATTGTCTGTGTCTATGAATTTTTGTTTCTCATTTGTTTTTGTTTTTAATAAATTTTGGATATTAACCTTTACCAGATGTATCATTGGCAAATAACTTATCCCACTCAATGGGATGTCTTTTTGTTTTATTGATAGTTTCCTTTGCTCTGAAAAACGTTTTAGTATGATGTAGGTCCCACATGCTTATTTTTTTTTATTTTTTGTTTCCCTTGCCCAAGGGGATATGACAGAAAAAATATTACTAAGGGTAATGTCTGCAAATTTACTTCCTCTGTTTTCTTCTAGGGATTTTATGGTTTCAGGTCTTACTTTTAAGTCTTTAATCCATTTTGAATTTATTCTTGTATATAGTGAAAGAAAGTGGTCCAGTTTCTTTCTTTTTTTCTTTTTGCATACTTCTGTCTAGTTTTCCCAGCACCATTTATTAAATAGACTGTTTTTACCTCAGTGGAAAGTCTTACTTCCTTTGTCATAGATTAAATGACCATATAGGCATGGATTTATTTCTGGGCTCTCTATTCTGTTTCCTTGATCTATGTGTCTGTTTTTTGCCAGTACCATGCTGTTTTGATTACTACCGTGTTTCCCCGAAAATAAGACCTAACTGGAAAATAAGCCCTAGCGTGACTTTTCAGGATGACATCCCCTGAACAGAGCCCTAATGCATCTTTTGGAGCAAAAATTAACATAAGACCTGGTCTTATGTTAATGGTATAGGCTTGTAGTATGGCTATACTACAGGGAAACATGGTATAGCCTTGTAATATGATTTGATATCAGGTAGTGTGATACCTCCCACTTTGTTCTTATTTCTCAAGATTGCCATGGCTGTTCAGGGTCTTTTATGATTCCATATATATTTTAGGATTATTTGTTCTGGTTCTGTGAGAAATATCATTGGTAATTTGATAGGGAATGTGCTAAATCTATATATTGCCATAGGTAGTATGGACATTTTAACTATATTAATTCTTCCTATCCATGAGCATGGAAAATGTTTTTATTTATTTGTATTATCTTTAATTTCTCTCATCAATGTCTTATAATTTTCTGACTATGGGTCTTTTATTTCCTTGGTTAAATTTATTCCTAAGTATTTTATTGTTTTTGAAGCAATCGTAAATGGGATTGTTTTCTTAATTTCTCCTTCTGAGAGTTTGCTATTGGTGTATACAAATGCAACTGATTTGTGATTTTTAATTTTGTGTCCTGCTACTTTACTAAATTCATCTATCAGTTCTAATAGTTTTTGGTGGAATCTTTGGGATTCCCTATATATGTACCATGTCATCTGCAAATAATGATAATTTTACTTCTTCCTTTTCAATTTGGATGCTGTTTATTTCTTTTCCTTGTCTGATTATTGTTGCTAGAACTTACAGTCTAGGTTGAATAAAAGTTGTGAATGTGGGCATCCTTTGTCTTGGTCCTGATCTTAAAGGGAATGCTTTCAGCTTTTCCCCATTGAGTATGAAGTTAGCTATGGAATTTTCATATGTGACCTTTATTATGTTGAGATATGGTCCCTCTAATCCCACTTTGCTAAGAGTTTTTATCATAAATGGACACTTGATCTTGTCAAATGTTTTTTCTGCATCTACTAATATGACCATATGATTTTTAGTTTCAATTTTGTTAACGTGGTGTATCATGTTAATTGACTTGTGGATATCGTACCATACCAGGTTCAAATCCCACTTGCATACCAGGAATGAATCCCACTTAGTTGTGGTGCGTGGTCTTTTTAATATATTCCTGAATTCGGTTTGCTAATATTTTGTTGAGGATTTTTGCATCTATATTCATTAAGAATTATCAGCCTATAGCTTTCCTTTTTTGTAATGTCTTTGTCTGGTTTTGGGATCAGGGTGATAGTAGCCTTGTATAGTTCGCTTCAGAGCCTTCCTTCCTTCTGGATATTTGGAATACTTTGAGGAGAATAGGTGATAATTCTTTTTTGGATGTTTGGTAAAATTCACCTGTGAAGCTATCAGTTCCAAGACTTTTGTTTGTTTGGAGCTTGTTGCTTACTGATTCAATTTTGTTGGTAGTAATTGGTCTGTTTAGATTTTCTATTCCTTCTTGATTCAGTTTTGGAGGATTGTATGCTTTATGAATTTATCAATTTCTATCAGATTGTGTAATTTTTTGGCATATAGTTGCTCATACTATTTTCTTAATTTTGTTTTTGTATTTCTGTGGTGTCTGTTGTCACTTCTCCTCTTTCATTTCTGATTTTATTAATTCAGGTTTTCTTTCTCTTTTTCTGCATGAGTCTGGTTAAAGGTTTGTCAATTTCATTTAACTTTTCAAAAAACAGCTCTTTATTTCCTTTGTCTATTTTTTATGTCTCTATTTTGTTTATTTCTGCTCTGATCTTTATTATTTCCTTCCTTACACTTATTTTGGGCTTATTTTGCTGTTTCTTTTCCCGTTCCTTTTGGTGTAAAAATAAACTGTTGATTTGAGACTTTATATTTTTTATTTTATTATTATTATTATTATTATTTTTTAGGTAGGCCTGCATTGCTATGAATTTCCCTATTAGGAGTGCTTTAGCTGTATTCCATAGATTTTGGGTTGTTGTGTTTTTACTTTTATTTGTCTCAAGGTATCTTTTATTTCTTCCTTGACCTCATTGTTGACACATTCATTATTTAGTAGCATGTTATTCATTTTCCATGTGTTTTTATGTTTCCAGTTTTCTTCTTGTAATTGATTTCTAGATTCATAACACTGTGGTCAGAGAAGACTTTTGATATTATTTCAATTTTCTTGCATTTACTGAGACTTTTCTTTGTGGCTTAACATGTTTTCTATCTTGGAAAAATGTTCCACGTGCACTTGAAAAGAATGTATATTCTGCTGTTGTGGGTGAAGTGCTCAAAAAATATCAATTAAATCCAGCTGGTCTAATGTGTCATTTAAGGCCACTTTTTCCATATTGATTTACTGTCTGGAGGATCTGTCTATTGTTGTCAGTGGAGTGTTGAAGTCCCCTACTATGATTGTGTTTCTGTTGATCTGTGTCTTTATGTCTGTCAATGTCTTGTTTTATATATTTAGGGGTTGCTATGTTGAGTGCATCAATATTTACTAGGGTTTTATGCTCTTGTTGGAATGATCCCTTTATTATTATGTAGTGTCCTTTGTCTTTTGTTATAATCTTCATTTTAAAGTCTATTTTGTCCAATGTAATTATTGCTACCCCAGCTTGTTTCACATTTCTATTTGCATGAAATATCTTATTCCATCCTTTTATGTTCAGTCTCTGTGTGTCTTTTATCTGATGTGGGTCTATTTTAAACAAGATATACATGGGTCTTATTTTATTATCCACTCAGCTACCCTATGTCTTTTGATTGAAGAATTTAATCCATTTACACTTAAAGTGATTATTGATAGGTACATATTGTCATTTTATTATTCATGTTTCTGGTCTTCAGTAGTTAGTTTGTTTTCACTTTTCCTTTGCTTGAAGAAGCCCTTTTAACATTTCCTGCAATAGTGGCTTGGTGGTAATGTATTCCTTTAGCTTATTATTTTCTGGGAAGCTCTTTATCTCTCCTTCAATTTTAAATGATAACCTTGCTGCATTGAGCAGTCTTGGTTGTAGGCTTTTGTTTTCCATCACTTTGAACATTTCCTGCCACTCCGTTTCGTCCTGCAAAGTTTCTGTAGAAAAGTCAGGTGATAGTCTTATGAGAGCTCCCTTGTAAATAACTAGCTGTCTTTATCTTGCTGCTTTTAGGATTCTCACCATGTCTTTAACCTTTGCCATTTTAACTATGAAGTTTCTTGGTTTTTGTTTCTTTGTTTGTCTTGTTCTTTTGTTGCGTTCAGTTTTATATCCCACATATCAGTGAAGTCATATTTCTCAAGTTTTCTGTCTGACATTTCTTTTAGCATAATAATCTCAAGATCTATCCATGTTGTCACATGTGGCACTATTTCATCTTTTCTTATAGCAGAATTTGCAAACAATGCCTCCAATTAGGGTCTAATATCCAAAATATATAAGGAACTCATAGAATTCAACAACAAAACAAACAAACAAACAAACAAACAATCCAGTTTAAAAATGGGCAGAAGATCTGAATAGACATTTGTCCAAAGAGGATATACATATGGCCAATAAACATATGAAAAGATGCTCAGCATCACTAATCATCAGAGAAATGCAAATAAAAACCACAATGAGATAACATAGCATACCTTTTAAAATGGCTATCATCAACAAGACAAATAATAAGTGTTGGAGAGTCTGTGGAGAAAAAAGGAACCCTCATGTACTGTTAGTGGGAATGCTGATTGCTGCAGCTACTATGAAAAGTAGTGTGGGGGTTCCTCAAAAAATTAAAAATAGAATTATGATATGGCCCAGCAATCCCTCTCCCAGGTATATACCCCTAAAATCTGAAAACATTTATTTGTAAATATATTTGTGTTCCAATGTTCATTGCAGCTTTATTCATGGTGGCCAAGACTTGGAAACAACCAAAGTGTCCTTCAATAGATGATTGGATACCGTTATTGTATTATTTTTTCTGACTGGTTATATTTCATGGTTTCTATGTCTGTCATTATGCTTGCTATCTCTTTGTTGAAATTCTCACTAAGTTCCTTAGCATTCTTATAATCAGTGTTTTAAACTCTGTCTCTGGTAGGGTGCTTACCTTCATTTCATCTGGTTCCATTTCTGGAGGTTTCTTCTATTGTTTTATTTGGGACATGTTTCTTTGTGTCTTCATTCTGGCTGCTTTTGGTGCTTGCTTCTATGTATTAGGTAGATCTCTTATGTCTCATTCTTTGCTGGATGTGCTTATATAGTATGTCTCCTATGTTGTCCAATGGCACAGTCTTCCTGATTTCTTGTATGTGTGTTTCAGGAGTGTCCCTTTGTGTGTTGCTTGCATTCCCCTGTTGTAATTGAGTCAGTATTGTTTTTGGCACAGCAGTGGATAGGACTGACACCCAGGCTTCTTGAATGTGAGGATTGGCTATGCCTATATTGTATGAGCTACTTTGTGTGGGGTGACTGCTCAGAGAGGAATTCGCCCCTCAGCCTCTTGTGCCTGTTGGAATCACCCGTTGGGTGTGCTGCTTGTGGAACTAACTGGGTACGTCTCTTATGTGGTGTAAAACCAGCCTCTTTTTTGTCATTTCTGGTATCTCTTCAGAGGGTCTCCCATGCATGCCAATTTTAGTCTTGCCTGTGAGTGGCTCAGAGCTTCCTAATAAGAGCTACAAGACTATATGTGGTTGGTTGCTGCCTCTGTTGGACCTAGAGGCATGTGAGGGTGGCCTCACTGTGATCCAAGGCTGGCTGACACTTGTATTGGCCTGAGGAAGCTTAGCAAAAGGTCCAGGTTTCCCCTAGGATTGTTTACAATTGCTGGCTGCCAGAAGTCTCAGCCATTCAAAGAGCCTCCTTAGGGGTGTGGGACGGGTTGGTTGACCCAGTGTTGAGAGTACCTCCTCTGATGCAGTAGTAACTGCATGGGGCAGGGACTTGAGGTGTCACCATGGTGGTGCACACACACACATTTTATCAGACCAATGTGGTCTCAGATTTGGACCTTTGGGGAAGTGTTCAACTTAAAAAAGATAACACACTACTGTAGGCTCCATGTGAACAAGGTTCTACACACAGATAATGGCTACTGTCCCTCCATCTCACATTCCAAAGCCACACAACTCATTCTTTTCCCATATGTCTCTGCCACCTCTCAAGTTGCCTCCCTTCCACCAGAAACCAGGTGTGTGTTTATAGGTGAGTGAGTCTGTATATGGCCCCTTTCAGAGGGCTTCTGTGTTTCCAGCCACTTTCTGTCTCACCAAGATGGCAAGAGATTCCTCACTGATTTTCACTGCTAGTTGTTGTGGTAACCGCACTTCCCAGCTCAGGACCCCTTTCCAACTCAGGACCCCTTGGCTGGGCAGTCTGATGTGGGGCTGGGCCCCCACTCACTTCTGGGGTGACCTCTGTCACTGAGATGTCCCTCCTGGTGTTCAAGCACTGTCTGTGATTTGGAGGTCAGCCTGTTTCACCTCTCTGCCCCTACTACCAGTCTCGATGTAGCCTCTTCTTTATATCCTTAGTTATAGGGGTCTGTTCAGGTAGTCGTCAGATGATTCTTGAAGTTGATTGTTCTATAATTTACTTGTAATTTTAGTGTGATCTTGGGAGGCAGTAAGCATAATGTTTAGCTAATTAACCATCTTGGACCGTCTTGCTCTCTCGCTGTCTTTAAGCTTTGTCATTTTAATTATGATGTGTCTTGGTGTGGGCCTCTTTGGGTTCATATTGTCTGGGACTATCTGCACTTCCTTGGCTTGTATGTCTATTTCCTTTGCCAGGTTAGGGAAGTGTTCCATCATTATTTCTTCAAATAGGTTTTCAATCCTTTGCTCTGTCTTCTCCTTCTTGTACCCCTATGATGTGAATGTTGGTACATCTGATGTTGCCCCAGAGGCCGCTTAAATTTTCCTCCCTTTTTTTGGACTCCTTTTTCTTTTTTTAATGTTCTATTTGGGTGTTTTCTGCTACATTATCTTCCATATTGCTGATTTGAACCTCTGCTTCATTTAAGCTATTGATGATTTCCTTTAATTTATTCCTTATTTCAGTTATTGTATTTTTTTTTTATTTCTGACTGTTTTTTTGTTATGTTTTCTGTACCCATTTTTGTTTTCTACTTCTCTGTTGAAGTTCTTGCTGAGATCATTGAACATCTTTATAATCAGTATTTTGAATTCTGCACTTATACATTGCTAGTCTCCATTTTGTTTAGTTTTTTTGTTTTGTTTTGTTTTCTGGAGCTATGTTCTGTTCTTTAATTTGGGGAATGTTTCTTTGTCTCTCCATTTTGGCTGCCTCCCTGATTTTTTTCTTTGTATTTGGTAGGGCTGCTATGTCTTCCAGTCTTAGCAGATTAGCTTTATGTAGTAGGTGTCCTGTGGGGCCCATTGGCACACTCTACCTGGTCACATTACCTGTTGCTGCAACTATGTCACTTGTGTGGGTTGTGTTTGTTTTTCTGTTGTAGTTGAGCATTGGTTGCTGTTTACACATCAATGGGAGGGATAGACCCTCAGTCTGATTATTTGTGAGTATATTATGTGACTAAAGTGCGGGAGCTGTTGTGCAGGGGATGACCCTATGGAGCAGAGTTCGATTTAGCAGGGCTCTGATGCCTGCCTAGTCTTCCCTTTGGTTGTGTTTTCTGGAGAAACAGCCAAGCCATGTCATGCTGCACCTCAGTCCAAAGCTGATCACTGGTCACGCTGGCTCAGTAGTCTCCAGGGAGGGACACCCACGCAGGTCAAGTTCAGCTGCCACCTGTGCCATTTCCAAGGCCACCTGGAATAAACCACAAAGCAATCCAGAGATGACTGCCACCTGTGCTGTGCTTGGAGGTGACTGGGAGAAGCCAAGCCTCGAATTGTGTTCACCTTCCACCAATGCCATGTTTGGGGCTGATCAGCAAGAGGCATGGGTCTGCCAAAACCCGATTCTACTTGTTTTGGATTTGTGAAGCTTTGAGAGATTTGAGGAAAATCTACAGCATCAGCCAAAGTCCAGCCATTTGTACAGAAATGTCCCTGATAGTGGCTTGGTGGGCCACAAGTTGAGTGGGGTAGGTTCTCATGGAATCAACAGGCTAAGGCCAATGGTGTTAGTCAGGTTTATGGAGATTCAGATATGGTGACCACCTGCATCTGCAAGCTGGGAGGGGGAGAGCTCAAAAATGGAAAAATGGCTTCTGCTAAAATTTCTGTCTGGGAGAAAGCTACCCCTGTAGCCATCGCCTTGAAGCCAGTCAATTCAGTTCCTCCCCATATGTCCCTGGCACTTTTCAAGCTGCGGCCATAGTGCTGGACTTCAGAGTGCTTGTATCCATCAGTAAGTAAGTCTTTCTGTGTGGGTCCTATAAGAGGAATGCCTGGGACTCCACCAGTCCTTTGTCTCTCTCAGCCACAATCTCTGCTGATTTTTACAGCCAGAAGTTGCAGGGACTTCTCTTCTCGATACTGGTACCCTGGACTGGTGAGCTTGGTGTGGGGCTGGGACTCCTCGCTCCCTAGATAAGATACATCTCTCAATTTTTCACTTCCACACATAAGTGTGGGACCAGTCTATTCTGAGTCTTGTCCCTCCTACCCGTCTGGATGTGGCTTCTTTTTTGTAGGACAGCTAGACTTCAGGTTATTCTCAATGAGGGTTTTTCTGTAGTTTAGTGGTAATTTTGTTGTAGTTGTGAAAGAATGCAAGCACAGCATTTACCTACTCTGCCATCTTAAATGGAAATCTATGTAGACTTATTTTAAATAATCATAATGTTGAATTTACTTTAGCCCTCTGCTCTTGAAAAACAGTGATAAATAAATCCTCTCATTTTTGTGTTCCAGGAAAGAATTTACTGCAAAGACCCACATTTCCCCATGTAACTTAGATACTTAGATAAAACTTATGGATAATCCATCATTTACCTAGGATAAGGCCTGACACGGATCCTCCAAATTCCCATTTTTTTTGCCTCATAATGATCATCTGAACTGTTTGTATCTACTGATCAATGGAAGCATAATGGTAATAAACATGACCAAAATTTAAGCTTCTATCCTTCTTACTGGACTTTTAACTTTGACCCACTCTCAGCCTGAGCTAGTATAGGAATGTGGAATAGCTCCTTGTACAAGTGTCCTCCAGAAAAACAGAACCAATATAATAACCAATAGAATGTGTACACACACACACACATACACACACACACACACACACACACACAGTCTTCTGCTGGCACATTTCCCTTATTCAAAGACTGAGGATTTTAGTCTTTGTTCTAATTAGGCTTTCAATTAGTTGGATGAGGCCCACCAACGTTATGGAAGACAATCTGCTTTACTCTAAGTACAACAATTTAAATGTCAATTTCACCTAAAAGCACCCTCATAAAAACAGCCAGAATAATGTTTGACCACATTTCTAGGCATTGTGGCCCAGCTGAGTTAAGACCTAAAATGAACCATTAGTCCCATCCTTAAGGTCCTCGCCTAAGCTGACCACAAGGAAAGACAGTCCCTGGTCAAATGTGGATGTCAGTTCTTTCTAGCCTTGTTTTCTCCTCTCCGTAAAATAAAAATGTGTTTTGCCCTGACATTTAAGAAATTTGTGGATCTTATCATCAGAGCATTCTCCTTATTGCAGTATTTTCTCTGCCCCTATTGGAACAATCTTTTTGAATAAAATATTTCCTTACCTGAGTCCACATATTTTTTTTTTATTTGCCAATCTCAAGTAGCATAAAAAAACTTGTGAATTCCAAATGCATTACATGATTTTGATTCAGGCTTCTTTGTTTGTTTTTCTCCAGGAATATGCTCCCAAAGTATGTAGCTCTTTCATTGATTAAACAAAATTGCACAAAAGTAGATGACTCAATGAAAGTAAAAGTTTCTAATGATTTTTTGAGCTGGGTTCCAAATAATCTCTGACTAGGCTTATGTACACTGAAGTTCTTTTTGAAATTCTTCTGATGGGAAATGAATATAAACTAGAATTAACCAATTTTAATGCCTCTGTTGAGATTTATGCTTTGGCAATTGACAGAAATACTCAGAAATTAGCATTTTGGTAAAACCTTTATTGTTTAAGATGCCTCTTAGCCAAAGACTCTGTCTGTACAAAAGGATTAACCTATTGACAATGACTTTCTAAATTCAAACCCATTGAATAGCAAGCACTGGATGTGTTTACCTTCCTAATGTACAAAAATTCACTATGAAGCTGGCTTTCTTGAAAAGGTCAAAATGCATGAAGAGCTGAATTTGAATAGGGAAACATACAGAAATCGGAAACTGAATGGAATTGGGTTTTTTGAATATAAATACAAAGTACATCATAAGAATGTGGATTATCTATGTAGGTATAGTCCTCCTTACCAAAAACAAACAGACAAACAAACAAACAAAAACAGCACATTTTCTCAGACTATTTTATTTTTTGGTAAGGATCTAGTCAGTCCTTTGTCAAGCATATCATTTATTCATTTAAATAAAACACTATATAGGGTTCCAAGGACTTCAATAACTGCAGTGGTAGCTTTGTAAACTTAAGTCTCAAAAATTCACTTTGTGAGGGGTGTAAATGTCTAGCTACTGCAATGTTTTGTACACCTGAAATTAGTAAAATAAAATTCACTAAGTGAAAAGACTAATAGCTTTTCTTTAAAAAAAAAAAATTTCCAAGTATATTAGGTATATTCTGATATTCAACACATAAAAATGCTATCTCTGAACAGGTAAATGAGAAAAAGAAGAGGTTGATGAAATTATAGGATTTGATTTTGGCATTTTCCCAGGGAACTCCTTTCCTGACTTGATTTTGGTGGTTATGCTAAAACTTATTTTTAGTATAGGTAAATAGTACATATACAAAATATGACTATTATAGTGCTTTCCAAACAGATATTTTTCAAGACAAGTCACTTAGATTTATAGCAGCCACTTTAAAATTAGGAAAAGTGGGTGTTTTTTTAATTTCTACAACTAGCTTCTTGTACAGAAACATTAGCATTTCTTAGAAAAAATTAATTTCAAGAATTGGAAACGTGTTCTTCCTGTTCAACAGTAGGCTTCATAGTGCTTTTCCAACTTAGTGATAACTGATTTAGTGCTTATGTGATAAGATCCAGAGCTTTTTCTTTGAATAATAATTCCTCAAAAGTTTTACGTAAACAAAATCAGGCTAATTTCTCTCTTTTGGTAGACTCAATTGTGAGAATATATTGTGGGCTGCTTAATGCAATATTTTTTTTTTCTATAAGCTGTTGGATGCTTCAGTATGGATAACACAAAGCTCAAGTTCCACTATAAAAAGACATCAAAATTAAAGACAGTGAGAGTTACATGCCACTTTTACTAATCAAGTTATATATACTACCCTTCATATATAAAGATGGTATCCCTGAATCCCCCTCACGAAGGGTGAACACTGAATTATTTTCCAGGTTAATGATATATGCCTACACTGAGCCCTCCCTTGTGAATAGTAACATACGGTTTTGAATGAACTGGATTCTGTGAAGGGTGGAATCTGCAATCCTGGATCAGGGATTATTTATTTATTTATTTATTTATTTATTTATTTATTTATTTGCTTTTAGTGTGTAAGGAAACTAGCTCACATAGGGAACAAATGGAGAATTTTGGTTTCTTTGGCATTGTGCTCTAAAGAATTCAGCTAACTCATTCCGAATACAATGATCAGGGGACTAAAACATCATCATCTGTTCTTCTATTAATTTGGCTGTTTATATTTTTAAAAATAAAGTATTTTTCTAAGTATATCTTAATAATAGTCTATAGATTCTACACATTTTAGTGTTTTAAATGATGTAGTATTAATTTTAAAAAAATATTAAATATAAAAAATATTTAAAATATTTATAAAATTTAATGAAAATTTTAAATAATGACTTTTAAATTATACAGTATTTTACACTTCATGCAATTATGAAACTTCAAAATTGTTAACTTCATTTAAATGATAAACCTTATTTGATATATACAATAGTACATTTCCATACACACACACACACACACACACACACACACACTCACTCACAAACAAAACCCAGTATTTTAGATTTTTTTACGTGGAATATTGGCAGGTGAAGAACTGAGTAGTAGAAATTTCCCCTCAGGTGTTCTGAGGTGTCCAACTCCAGCCAATGTTCTGTCTGCATTGCAACCTACTAGACCTAAGAGGGTAATAAATGTGAAATGATACACTGCCTAAATTTGTCCTTCTGTGGCTTATATACTGAAGAATACGTAGCAGCTCTTGCTACATTGTTGAAGTCAGTGGTAATTTTGCTGGCCAATCATCAGAGAAAACCAGAAACGTGTAAGTCTCTGCCAGTATATAAAACATACAGGAGAGTGACGTCATAGGAATGGCGGCAGTGAAGCGGATTTTTGAGTTCTCCTCTGGATCTTATCACAAATAGGACATGTATAACCCATCAAAGGACTCTCTGCAAATCACTCAGAACAGCTAAGAGATCCGTGCAAGGATTACTTCAAGGTGGGAAAAGTGGGCGAGCAGGGGAAGAGGGAGGGGAGAGGAGTGGAGATGCGGCCCGCATCTGTGGTTGTGGAGACACTACTGGCATTCCCAGCTGCAGAGACTCAGGGGATCCCAGAATGGAACAGAGAACACAAAAGCCAGCAGGTAGGCTCTTTCCCTGCATCCCACAACTGATCTCTCCTGCTAAGGGGGCAGGATATCCACCATTTGAGGCAGTAACCTCAGATGAGACCTCCAGCTGGGCCCTAGGTCTGACAAAGGACACAAACTCCATACTGGGGCCCCTCCCCAACTCTCCCAACCCTACCCCCGCCCATCCAGAGACTTAAACTGGCCCCTGAACTGAAGAGTAGAGTCAGATTACAGAGGAGCTGTAGTGCTCAGGTTCTGAAGGCCTGCTTGCAGCTCTGACCCAGGGAAGAGGCTGGGGAGAGAGTGATTTTGCTGGGCTGGGAGAGAGAAGACCCCAACATCCACAGCCCCAACCATTTCTGGCATGACTAGGGCAGGGCAGTTACAACTGTGGAGACACCCCAGAGATCAGCAGTAGACAGCAACACAGCTCTGGGCTTTTAGCTGCTCTAATCTCCCACCCGCCACATACACACACACACACACACACACACACACACACACACACACACACACACACAGAAGAATCGCCTAAGACTCAGGATAACTGGACAGAGGGCTGGTGGTACTACTCTCAGTGCACATATGTGCAGGCAAGAGCAGAAACTGCACTGACTTTGTAGAAATTACCATCCAGACCCCTCAACCCACTCATCTAAATCTGCAGTCTCAAGGGCATCTGGGCACCAGATGACTGGCTCTGCCTGAACAATACACAGAGGACTCTTTGATACAGCAGAGGACAACCTGGAGATTACTTGGTGGGCTTAAGCCAAGACTGGTACTGCTTTATTTTGTTTTGTTTTGTTTTTTATATCTTTGATATCTTTGCCTGTGTTGAGTGTGGGTTATCGGTTGTTTTTACATGTGAATGCATTTGATTTTTTCTTTCTTGTTGTTTTTGTTGTTGTGCTTGGTGATTTGCTTTGTTCTGAAATTGCCCTACCAGGGCCCAGCTTAAGAGGCACACGATTCAACACACCCAGAGGCCAACTCCAGACCAAACCAGAGCTACAAGTGACACACCCAGAGGGAATTCTCTACAGGCACAAGAGCCCATAGAGGCCAAACCACATTTAAGTGGTCAACCCTCCCTCACGCAGCAGAAAAGCCTGCTGTGGGCAGAGACAAGTCTCACAACTAGTCAACCTAGGAATTAACCCCACCTACTCACAAGCTTAAAGCCATTAAAGATCAACTTTAACAGGACAATATACACAACACAAGAGTAACCTTTGGAGCACATGCAAAGGAGAAGAAGGAAGTGGTGCAAGTCAAATATAAAGGACAAGTACTACATAAGATAACCCAGCAAGAACTAAGAACCCTAGGGGATCTACCTAATAGATTGAAGCAAACACAGAGAGTCAGCCAGAATGGAGAAACAAAGAAACATGTCCCAAATAAAAGAACAGAAGAAACCTCCAGAATTGGAACCAAATTAAACAGAGGTAACCAACCTATCAGAGACAGAGTTCAGAACAGTGATGATAAGAATCTTTAAGGACCTTAGTGATGACATAAACAAGGATAGAGAAATCATAATGAACAACCAGTTATAACTAAAGAATACAATTGCAGAAATAAACAACACACTTGAAGGAATTACCAGCAGGTTAGATGAAGCAGAGGATTGAATCCGCGACTTAGAAGACAAGTTAGCAGAGATCACCCAAACGGAACAACAAAAAGAAAAAAGAATAAAAAACAATGAAGATGGTTTAAGAGACCTCTAGGATAACATCAAGCACAACAACATGCGCATCATAGGAATACCAGAAGGTGAAGAGAGGAAGCAAAGAATTGAGAACATATGTGAAGTGATAATGTCCGAAAACTTCCCTAACCTGGTGAAGGAAACCAACATAGAAGCCCAGGAAGTGCAGATAATTCCAAAAAGGATAAATCAGGATAAACCAAACAGGTCCACACCAGGACACATTATAGTTAAAATGGAAAAGGTTAAAGACAAAGAGAGAATCCAAAAAGCAGCAAGAGAAAGACAGAGGGTTACATACTCCTTTCTTATAGGGAACACCTATAAGACTATCAAATGACTTTTCTACAGAAACATTGCAGGTCAGGAGTGAGTGGCAGGAGATACTCAAAGTGATTAAAAACAAAGGCCTAAAACCTAGATTGCTTTGCCCAGCAAGGCTATCATTTAAAATTGAAAGAAAGATAAAGAGCTTCCCAGAAAAGAATAAGCTAAAGGAATTTATTACCACCAAGCCAGCATTGCAGGAAATATTAAAAGGACTTCTGTAAGCAGAAGAAAGATGAAAAAAATCTAACTACATATTTTAAAAATGACAATTACTGTGTATCTAACAATCATCAATTTAAATGTAAATGATGATACAATTGATGTCATCAAAATGGCAGTGCAAGGTGATCCTCTGTAAAGCTCCCCTGGAATTTACAACTAATCGAAGAACAATAACTCCACAAAGGACTCCCTGCACAGCAGACAGTCAAGAGGAAGAGTCTCACTACTGCATTCACCTAAGGTTGGCAAATTGCACCAGCAGGGGAGGACAGAAAGGAGAAGTGCAGATGCAGGGCCTCCCAGGCGCAGGACAAGACCTAGCTCAGAGCCCTGAGCTCGCTGCATCCCGGAACTGCCACAGCTGCGGGAGAGGGAAGAACTGGGACTGTTTATGGCCCACAGTGCTGAGGGAAAAGCATATAACATGGCTGAACCCAACACTCACGACAGAGACCTCGGAGAAAAGACTGAGAAAAAAAGGCTGAAAACGGTGGTTTAAGCACTCACTGCCTCAGAGAACGGAAGCCTTAGTCACTGAGATTAGCTGCCTCATCCCTACCCTCCCAGAGTTCACCCCGCCCCCATCAGCCCAGTGCTAGAAGAGGAATAGTAGCAGTGTCAGATCAAAAGAAAAGAATATTTGCAGTTTTGAAAACTGTGGTCCATAGACAGAGATTCACAGTACAACTAGTTCCAGTAAAGGGAGAGAGCCGTGGAAGCAGGACAGGATGTGGTGGTGGTCGCCACCATTGCTCTGGGCCACCTCTCACAACTCACCCCACCCCTGGCCCCACCTATCCGGGCAGATGCCTGCAGGAGTAAACAGAACTGCTGAAACATACGGGCTCTGAATCTGGTGCAGGAAGAGCTTTGGAACTTCAAAAGTTCTCCGCATACCCACACGGATACTACGCCCTGTGACCCAAGCGAACTATTAAAAGAAGAGAAGCCCGTCTCCCAGGGAATCCCCCCATTGTGTGAGAAGCTGCACTAGTGCAGAGAAAACATAGCACTACCATGTGAGAGAAATAAAAGGCTGCAGTCGGAGAGAAAATAAAACACACTACCAACAAATACTGGAAAACAAAAGAGAGACCTCTTCCTATCAACCTGTTGCAGAGGCCACAGCTATAGATGTCTAGGAAGAGAAATAAGAAATCAGTAATTGCCATGAATAACCAAGGCAACAAGACAACTCAGAAAGAAAGGAAAAAGTCTCCTGAAAAGGAATTTAAAGATATGGAAATATGTGACTTCAATGACAGAGAATTCAAGATTGCAGTTCTGAAAAAACTCAACGAGATACAAAAAACACAGAAAGGCAGTTTTATGAACTCACAAACACAATCAAAGAACAACATGAGCATTTTACGAAAGAGATTGAAATTTTAAAAAAGAACCAAATAGAATTTCTGGAGATTAAGAACTCAATAGAAGAAATCAAGAAATAAATAACTAGCTTAGGTAGTAGAGTTGACCAGATGGAGGAAAGAATCAGTGACATCGAAGATAGAAACCTGGAAATTACACAGATGGAAGAAGAAAGAGACTTGAGACTTAAAAGAAATGAAGGAACTCTACAAGAACTTTCTGACTCCATCAGAAAGAGCAATATAAGAATAATGGTCATACCAGAAGGAGAAGAAAGAGAGAAGGGAACAGAGAATATATTCAAACAAATTGTTGATGAGAACTTCCCAAACTTGTGAAAAGAACTGGATCCTTGAATCCAAGAAGCAAATAGAACACCTAATTACCTCAATCCCAACAGGCCTTCTCCAAGGCACATTGTATTGAAGCTGTGAAAAATCAACCACAGAGAAAGAAACCTCAAGGCATCCAGGGAAAAGACGATGGTAACCTACAAATGAAAGCCCATTCGATTATCATCAGATTTTTTCAGCAGAAACTCTACAAGCCAGGAGGGAGTGGAACCAAATATTCAAACTATTGAAAGAGAGAAATTATGAGCCAAGAATAATGTATCCAGCAAAGATATCCTTCAGATATGAAGGAGGAATATAGACTTTTCCAGACATACAGAAGCTGAGGGAATTTTCTAATACATGACCTGCACTACAAGAAATACTAAAGGAGGCTATCTGATCACCATCAGCAGGGACAAGTTGTGGAAACCAAAACATAAAAAAGGGGAGAGTAAAGGCCTGAACCAGCATATCGGAATGGGGAGTGTAAGCATGCTAAAGAAAATGGAATACTCTAAATATCAAACTTTCTTTTACATAAACTTAAGGGTAACCACTAAAAAAAAAAAAAAAATGCCGAAGTGAAATATATTCTGTAGTAAAAGAAGAAACAGAGGGAAGCATCATAGAATACCACCACACAGAAATAATAGGCAAGAACAAAAAGCAAAGAAACAATAGAGATACAGTCTTACCAGAAAACTAAAGATAGAATTATAGGAAATCCTCACATACAAATAATCACCTTAAATGCAAATGGACTGAACTCACCGATAAAAAGGCACAGAGTAGCAGATTGGATAAAAAAAAACTAAACCCAACCATATGCTCTCTCCAAGAGACGCATCTCAGCTACAAGGACAAGCATAGACTCAAAGTGAAAGGGTGGAAATTGACACTCCAAGCAAAAGGTACCCAGAGAAAATCAGGTGTAGCCATAATTATATCAGATGAAACAGACTTCAGGGTGAAAAAGGTAACAAGAGGAAAAGATGGACATATCATAATGGTAAAGGGAACTATAGAACAAGAAGACATAACAGTCATCAATATTTATGCCCCCAATCAGGGAGCACCAAAATATACCAAGCAACTACTAACAGAACTAAAGGGAGAAATTGACCAAAACACAATTATACTAGGGGACTTAAATACATCATTGACAGCTATGGACAAATCATCCAAACAGAAAATAAATAATGAAATAGCAGCCCTAAATGACACATTAGATGAAATGGACATAATTGACATATACAGAGCACCTCATCCTAAAACATCAGACTATACATTTCTTTCTAGTGTACAAGGAACATTCTCAAGGGTAGACCATATATTAGGACACAAAACAAACCTCAGCAAATTTAAGAAGACTGAAATCATACCAAGCATTTTCTCTGATCAGAAGGCTTTGGAATTGGGTATCAACTGCAAAGAGAAAGCAGGAAAAGCCACAAATGCATGATGATTAAACAAGATACTTTTAAAGAATGACCGGATCTAAGAATAAATTAGAGGAGAGATCAAAAGATACATAGAAGCAAATGAGAATGAAAATACATTCTACCAAAATTTTTGGGATGCTGCGAATGCAGTTTTAAGAGGGAAATTTAGATCATTACAGGCCTATCTCAAAACACAAAAAAATCTCAAGTAAATAACCTCACGTTATACCTTAGAGAATTTGAAAAAGAAGAACAAATGAAACCCGACGTCAGCAGAAGAAATGGAATAATAAAAATCAAAGCAGAACCAAATGAAATGGAGAACAAGAAGACAATAGAAAAAATAAATGTAACAAAGAGCTGGTTCTTTGAAAAGATTAACAAAATTGATAAATTCTTGGCTAGGCTCACAAAGATAAAAAGAGAGAAGACACTAATAAACAAAATCAGAAATGAAAAAGGGAAAGTTATCACGGATGCCAGGGAAATACAAAGGATCATCCAAGAATACTATGAAGGACTGTATGCCACCAAATTCAATAACCTTGAAGAAATGGACATATTCTTAGAAACATATAGCCTTCCTAGGTGAAACCATGAAGAACTGGAATATCTAAACAGACCGATCACCAGTAACAAAATTGAATCAGTCATTAAAAACCTTCCCAAAAGCAAAAGTCCAGGACCAGATGGCTTCACTAGTGAATTCCACCAAACCTTCAGAGGATCTAATACCAATCCTTCTCAAACTCTGCCAAAAAATGAAGAAGAAACAATAGTCCCTAACTCATTTTATGAGGCCACCATTACCCTGATACCAACACCTGGGAAGGACAACACAAAAAAAAGAGAACTACAGACAAGTATCTCTGATGAATACAGATGGGAAAAGTCCTAAACAAAATTCTAGCAAATCGAATGCAACACTGCATTAGAAAGATTATCCAACACGACTAAGTGGGGTTCATCCTAGCGGCACAAGGATGGTTCAATATATGCAAATCTCTCAACGTGATACATCACATAAACAAAATAAAGGACAAAAATCATATGATTATATAAATTGATGCAGAAAACGCATTTGACAAGATACAACATCCATTGTGATTAAAACACTTTATAAAATAGGTACAGAAGGAAAATGCCTTAGCATAATAAAGGCCATATATGACAAACCCTCAGCTAATCTCATAATTAATGGTGAAAAACTGAATCCCTTTGCTCTACATTCAGGAACACGACAGGGCTGTCCCCTATCACCTCTGCTTTTCAACATAGTGTTGGAAGTCCTAGCCAGAGCAATCTGGCAAGAGAAAGAAATAAAAAGGCATCTGAATGGGGAATGAAGAATTTAACCTGTCACTTTTGCCAATGACATGACACTATGCACAGAAAACCCTGAAGACTCCACAAAAATTTGTTAGAAACAATCAACGAATACAGTAATGTTGCAGACTACAAAATTAACATAAAAAGTCCATTGCATTCCTATATACTAACAATGAAATCTCAGAAAAAGAAGTAAAAAATTAAAAAAAATAAAAATTCCTTTTGCAATTGCAGCAAAAATTATTAAATACCTAGGAATACTAGATATAAACTTAACTAAGGATGTGAAAGACCTATATACTGAAGACTACAAGACATTTTTAAAAGAATTGAAGAAGACACAAAGAAATGGAAAGACATTTCGTGCTCATGGATTGGAAGAATCAATATAATTAAAATGGCCATATTACCAAAAGCAATATACACATTTAATGCAATCACCATCAAAATCCCAATGACATTTTTTACACAAATAGAAAAAAAATATATCAGATTTTTTTTTCTATTTCTTTAAAAAATGTCATTGGGATTTTGTTTGGAACCACAAAAGACCCTGAATAACCAAAGCTATCTTAAGAAAAATGAACAATACTGGAGGTATCACACTCCATGAATTTAGCTTGTACTACAGGGCAACAATAATCAAAACAGCATGATATTTGCAGAAAAACAGACACGTAGACCAATGGAATAGAATTGAGAACTCAGAAATAGAAAAACATAAATATGGACAGATAATTTTTGACAAAGTAGGAAAAAGCATACAATGGATAAAAGACAGCCTCTTCAATAAATGGTGCTGGGAGAATTGGAAAGCCACGTGCAAAAGAATGAAACTGGACTCCTATCTGTCACCATGTACCAAAATTAATTCAAAATGGGTTGAAGACTTAAGCATAAGACGTGACATAGTAAACTGCATAGAAGAAAACATAGGTATTAAATTTATGGACCTTCAGGTCAAAGAGCATTTTATGAATTTGACTCCAAAGGCAAGGGAAGTAAAAGTTAAAATAAATTAATGGGACTATATGAAACTTAAAATCTTCTGCACAGCAAAAGAAACCATCGACAAAATAAAGAGGGAACCAACTGAATGGGAGAAGATTTTTGCAAACACTGCCTCCCATAAGGGGCTAATATCCAAAATATACAAGGAACTCATGCAACTCAACAACAAAAAAACAAACAACCCTATTGAAAAATGGGCAGAGGATGTGAAGACACATTTCTCCAAAGAGGACACACAAATGGCAAATAGACATATGGAAAAATGCTCAACATCTGTAATTTTCAGAGAAATGCAAATAAAAACCACAATGCGATATCACCTCACCTCAGTTAGAATGGCTATCATCAACAAGACAAATAGTGATAGTGTTGGAGAGGTTGTGGAGTAAAAGGAAGCCTCATACACTGTTGGTGAGAATGCAGACTGGTGCAGTTGCTATGGAAGGCAGTGTGGAGGTTTCTCAAAAAATTACGAATAGAATTACCGTGTGACCCAGCAATTCCTCTTCTGGGTATCTACCCCAAAAATAATAAAACTTTTATCCATCAAGATACGTGTGCTCCAATGTTTATTGCAGCTTTATTTAAGGTGGCTAAGACATGGAAACAACCAAAATGCCCTTCGATAGATGAATGGATAAAGAAATTGTGGTATATATACACATTGGAATAGTATTCGGCAGTAAGAAAAGATGAAATAGGACCATTTGTGACAACATGGATGATCTTGAGAATATAATGCTAAGCAAAATAAGTCAGAAAGAAAAAGCAGAAAACCATATGATTTCACTGAAGTATAAACCAAAAACAACAAAAGAACAAGACAAACAAATGAGAAACAAAACCTCATAGACAGAGACAATAGTTTAGAGGTTACCAGGGGGTAATTGGGGGGGGGGGATAGTAGATGAAGGTAAAGAGGATCAAATATATGGTGATGGAAGGAGAACTGACTCTGGGTGGGGAACACACAATGGGATTTATAGATGATGTGGTGCAGAATTGTATACCTGAAATCTATGTAATTTTACTAACAATTGTCACTCCAATAAACTTTAATTAAAAATAAAAAGAGAGAGTGCAACAAACTGCTATTCCTGTTACTTCTCTCAATTCTCTTGAACCAACACCCAGAAATCTCATGGTGGTGGCAACAAACACCTGTTGAGAGCCAATGGGACTCTAAAATCAAGATGAATGAACAAAACAAAACCTGAACAGACTCATAGAAACAAAGAAAAAACTGATGGTTGCCAGAAGGGATGGGCGTGAAAGGATCTGTGGAAAAGGTGAAGGGGAATATAGTCAACAGTAGTGTGATAACTTTGCACAGTGACAGATGGTTACTAGACTTAATGTGGTGATCACATTGTAAGATATATGAATGTCGAATCACTATGTTGTATACGTAAAAGTAATATAAAATTATATGCCAACTATAATTTTTAAAATATTTTATTAAAATATAGCTAGCAAACAATAATATATTAGGTAAATACCACAGTTATTCAACATTTATATACTTAAAAAGTGATCACCATAATAAGTGCAGCAACCATCTGACATCGTACAATGCTAAACATTATTATTGCCTATGTTCTCTATGTTGTACATTACATCTCCATGACTTACTTGTTTTGTACCTGGAAATTTGAACCAGTTGTTCCCCTTAACCTTTTCTCCCCCTTTTAAGGAATTTTTCAATTACAGTTGACTTTCAATGTTATTTTTTTATGAATTTCAGGTGTTTAGTATAGTGATTAGACTTTTGTATAATTTACAAAGTAATCCCCCTGAATAGTCTAGTACCCAAAGGGCACTTTATATATATTTTTTACCCCATTATTGTCTATATTCCCTATATTTACATACCCGTGAAATTTCATAAGTACTAATTTGTACTTCTTAATCCTTTCAACTTTTACAGCCTGCCCCCAAACTATCGAATCTGGCAACAATTACCTTGTTCCCTGCGTATATGAGTCTGTGTTTTGTATCTTTGTTTATTTTGTTCATTTTTATTTTTGCTTTTTATTTCTTTATTTTTAATTTTTTTATTTTTCAATTACAGTTGACATAAAATATTATATTAGTTTCAGATGTTCAACATAGTGGTTACACATTTATATAACTTATGAAGTGATCACCTGGATAAGTCTAGTACCCATCTGACACCATCTATCACATTACAATATTATAGACGATATACTTTAATGCTATACTTTACATCCCCATCACTATTTTTTAACTACCAACATGTACTGCTTGTTAAAAATTTTATTATTTATTTTTATTTATTTATTTATTTATTTATTTATTTATTTATTTATTTATTTATTTTAGTTTCAGGTGTACAAAACAATGACATTTACACCCCTCACAAAGTGATAACCCACCCAATGTATTACCTCTCTGACATCAAATATAGTTGTTAGAATTCCATTGGCTATATTCCCTATGTTGTACTCCACATTCAATATTGAACTTCAGCTTCAGGTATATAGCGCAGAGTCATGCATCTATACAGTCTACGAAGTCTTCTCCCTAATAAGTCTGGTGCCCATCTGGCACTCTACATAATCTTTACAATAATATTGATTATATTTCCCAAACTCTATTTCACATTCCAGTGGCTATATTGTGACTACTAATTTGTACTTTCTAATCCCTTTATCTTGTCCTCCATCCCCACTTCCTTCCATCTAGCAACCATCAGTTTCCCCTCCCCCCATATCTCTGAGTGTATTTCTGTTTTGTTTGTTCGTTTATTCTGCTCTTTTGATTCCACATATAAGTGATATCATATGGTATTTTTCTTTCTCCATCTGACTATTTCAATTAACATAATATTCTCTAGGTCCAGCCATATCATTGCAAGTGGTAATATTTCATTCTTCTTTATGGCCGAGTAATAACCATTGTAGAAATATACCACAGTTTCTTTATCCAATTGTTTATCAATGGGCATTTCGGTTGCTTCTATATCTTGGCTATTGTGACTAGCACTGCAATAAACATAGGGGTGAATATAAACTTTTTTGAATTAGTGTTTTGGATTTCTTTGGATAGACACCCAAGAGTGGCATTGCTGGGTCATAAGGTAGTTACATTTCCAATTTTTTGATGTACCTCCATACAGTTTTCCATGGTGGCTGTACCAATTTGCAATCTCAACAACAGTGCACAAGGGTTCCCTTTTTTCCACATCCTTGCCAACACTTGTTTGTTCACTTATTGATGACAGCCATTCTGACGGTTGTGAAGGTAATATCTCATTATGATTTTATTTTGAATTTCTTTGATGATTAGTGACACGGAGCATCTTTTCAAATGTCTATTGACCATCAGTATATCCTCTTTGGAGAAATGTCTATTCAGATCCTCTACCCATTTTTAAATTGGATTGTTTGGTATTTTTTGGTGTTAAGTTGCATAAGTTCTTCATAAATTTGGGGTATTAATCCTTTACTAAGTATACGTAGCATTGGCAAATATTTTTTCCCATTCAGTTGGTTGTCTTTTCATTTTGTTGATGGTGTTTCCTTTATTGGGCAAAACCTTTTTAGTTTGACGTAGTGCCATTTGTTTATTTTGTTTGTTTGTTTCCCTTGCCCGAGTAATAAAATATATATATATATATATATATATATATATAGATAGAAAGATAGATAGATAGATATTGATATATATGTGTATATATATATATATATATATATATATATATATATATATATATATATTACTAAGAGCAATGTCTGAGAGTTTACTGCCTATGTTTTCTTTAGGAGTTTTATGGTTTGGGGTTATACATTGAAGTCTGTAAACCATTTTGGGTTTATTCTTGTCTATAATGTAAGAAGGTGGTCCAGTTTCATTTTTTTTTTTTGCATTTACCTGTCCAGTTTCTCCAGTACCAATTATGAAATAGACTGCCTTTGCTCCATTGTATATTCTTGCCTCCTTTGTCATAGATTAATCAACCATATAGGCATGGAGTTTTTTCTGGGCTCCCTATTCTGTTTCCTTGATCAATGTGTCTTTTTTTTTTTTTTTTATGCCACTAGCATGCTGTTTTAATTACTATAGCCTTGTAGTATAGGTTGATATCAGGCAACATAATATTTCAATTTTTTTTTCTATTTCTCAAGTTTGCAGTGACTATTCAATGTCTTTTATAGTTCTATATAAATTTTAGGATTTTTTTTTTAGTTCTGTGAATAATGCCATTGGTATATTGATAAGTATTGAATTCAATCTATAGATTGCTTTGGGTAGAATAGGCATTTTAAAGGTGGTAATTCTTCCTACCCATGAGCACAGTATATGCTTCCATTTATTTGTATCTTATTCAATTTTTTTCTTCAATGTCATTATTTTCTGAACACAGGTCATTTACCACTTCAGTTAAATTAAATCTTAGTTATCTTATTTTTGTCTTGATGCAAATGTAAATTGGATTTTTTTCTTAATTCCTCTTTCTGAGAGTTTGTTGTTGGTGTTTAGAAATGCAACTGATTTCTGAATATTAGTTTTGTATTCTGCTACTTCACTGAAATCATTTATCAGTTCTGATAGTTTTTAGTGGAATCTTTTGGATTCTCTCTATATAGTATCATGTCATCTGCAAATAATAACAGTTTTACTTTTTCCTTTCCAATGTGGATGCCTTTTATTTCATTTTTCTATCTGATTGCTGTGGCTAGGATATCTAACACTGTTGAATAAAAGTGGTTAAAGTGGACATCCTTGTTCTGTTCCTGATCTTAAGGAAAAAGCCTTTAGCTTTTTACCATTGAATATGATATTAGCTGTGAGTGTGTCATATATGGCCCTTATTATATTCACATATGTTACCTCTATTCCTATTTTGCTGACAGTTTTATTTTTTAACCGTAAAGCAATGCTCGATTTTGTCTAACACTTTTTCTGCATCTATTGATATGATCATATAATTTTTATCTTTCATTTTATTTATGTGGTGTATTGTGTTAATCAACTTGCAGATATTTTTACCAACTTTGTATCCCAGGAAAAAATCCCACTTGATTGTGGTGTATGATCATTTTAATGTATTGCTATATTCAGTTTGCTAATATCTTGTTGAGCATTTTTGCATCTATATTCATCATGGATCTCAGTCTATATATATTTTTTTAATGTATCTGTCTGGCTTTGGAATCAGGGTGCTGGTGACCTGATGAAAAGTGGTTGGTGTCTTTTCATTCTCTTGAATTTTTTAGAATAGCTTGAGAATGATGGGTATTAATTCTTTTGCACATGTTTTGTAAAATTCACCCGTGAAACCATCTGGTTCAGGACTTTTGTTTGTTGGGAATTTTTTTTAATTTTTTATTACCGATTCAATTTTGTTAGTAGTAATCAGTCAGTTTAAATGTTCTGTTTCTTCTTGATTCAATCTGAGCAGATGGCATGTGTCTATGAATTTACTCATTTCTTACAGACTGTTCATTTGCATATATTTGTTCAAAGTATTTTCTTATAAACCTTTATATTTCCACGGTGTCATTTGAGACTTCTCTCTTTTTTTTTCCTTCTGATTATATTTATTTGGATCGCCTCTCTCTCTCTCTCTTTCTCTCTCTCTCTCTCTCTCTCTCTCTCTCTCTCTCTCTCTCTCTCTCTCTCTCTCTCTAATAGTTAAAGATTTATAAATTTTGTTAATCTTTCCACAGAAACACCCTTTGGTTTTACTGATCTTTTGTTTTCATTGTTTAGACTCTATTTCATTTTTTTCTACTGTGATCTTTTTTATATCCTTCTTTGTAACCACTGTGAGCTTTGCTGTTCTTTTTCTAGTTCCTTTAGGTATACGGGTAGATTGTTTATTTGAGATTTTTTCTTGTTTTTTTGAGGTAGGCCTGCATTGTTATTGGTTTCCTGTTAGGACTGCTTTTGCTGTGTTCCACAGATTTTGGGTTGTTGCGTTTTGTTCTCATTTATTTCAAGGTATCTATTGATTACTTATTTTGATCTCATTGTTAACACATTCATTGTTTAGTAGCATGTTATTTATCTCCCACATGTTTGTGTCTTTGTCTGTTTTTTCTTGTAATTGTTTTCTAGTTTCATAACATTGTGGTTAGGAAAGATGCTTGATATGATTTCAATCTTCTTAAATTTATTGAGAATTATTTTGTGGCCTAACATTAGGTGTATCTTGGAAAATATTTCAAGCACACTTGAAAAGAATGTTTATTCTGCTGCTTTGGGATAAAATGTTTTAAAAATATCATTTAAATCCATCTGTTGTAATGTGACCTGTAAGGCTGCTGTTTCTTTTTCCTTTTTCTTTCTTTTTTTGACCCCCCCCCCCCGTTTTTTGTTTGTTTTCTTTAAGCCATTGTTTTTCAGTCTAGTTGTAGGGTGCAGCTCCCTGGTCCATGCTGGTATTATGAGCCTTGTGCTCCACCCGGCTGAGGCATTCGGTCGCCGGTTGTTGGTCAGCCGCTCACAGCAGCTCATGGCAGCTATCATAGGCTGTTGGCCACTCAGGATGGCTGCCGACTACTCATGTCGACTGCTGGCCACAAGCAGGCTGCCGGCCACTCATGCCAGCCACTGGCTAGCCACCGGCCACTCACAGTAGCACATGTCAGCACACAGCAGCCCACGGCAGCTCATGGCAGCTCACAGCAGTCCATGGTAGCACACAGCAGCTCACACCGACCTCTGGCTCTTCACGGCAGCCCAGCTCCAGGAAGAGCCATTGTTCACAGTATTAGCTGTGGAGGGCGCAGCTCACTGGCCCATGTCTGAATCAAACTGGCGGCCTTCATTTTAGCAGCAAGGTGCTCCAATGGCCTGAGCCATTGGCCACCTTAATTTTTTTTTTTTTTATTAAAGTTTATTGGAGTGACAATTGTTAGTAAAGTTACATAGGTTTCAGGGGTACAATTCTGCAATATATCATCTATATATCACATTGTGTGTTCACCACCCAGAGTCAGTTCTCTTTCCATCATCATATATTTTATCCCTTTTACCTTCATCTACCACCTTCTCCCACCTTACCTTCTGGGCACCACTAAACTATTGTCTGTGTCTATGAGTTTTGTTTTTTTTATTTGTCTTGTTCCTTTGTTGTTTAAAGTTTTATATCCCACATATTAGTGAAATCATATAGTTCTTGACTTCTGTGTGACTTATTTCGCTTAGCATAATAATCTCAAGATCCACCCATATTGTTGCAAATGGCACTATTTCATCTTTTCTTATGGCAGAATAGTATTCCATTGTGTATATATACCACAATTTCTTTATCCAACCATCTACTGAAGGATACGTTGGTGGTTTCCATGTCTTGGTCACTGTAAGTAAAGCTGCAATGAACATTGAAGCACATATATCATTATGGATCAATGTTTTCAGATTTTTGGGGTAGATACCCAGGAGAGAGATTGCAGGGTGATATGGTAATTCTATTTTTAATTTTTTGAGGAACCTCTACATTGCCTTCCAAAGCGGCTGCACTAATCTGCATTCCCACCAACAGTGTATGAAGGTTCCGTTTTCTCCACAGCCTCTCCAACACTTGTTACTGTTTTGTTGATGATAGCCATTCTAACTTGTGCGAGGTGATATCTCATTGTGCTTTTAATTTGCATTTCTTTGATGAGTATTGATGCTGAGAATTTTTTTCATATGTCTATTGGCCATTTGTATGTTCTCTCTGGAGAAATATCTATTCAGGTTCTTTGCACATTTTTAATGAGACTGTTCATTTTTTGTTGTTGTTGTTGTTGTTGTCATTGTTGTTGTTGAGAGGTACGAGTTCCTTACATATTTTGGATATTAACCACTTATCGGAGATGTTGTTTGCAAAATTCTTCTCCCATTTGATTGGTGGCCTCTATATTTTGTGGATGGTTTCTTTTGCTGTGCAGAGGCTATTTAGTTTGATATAGTCCCATTGATTTATTTGTAGCTTTTCCTTCTCTTGCTTTTGAAGGCAAATTCATAAAATGATCCTTGAACCCAAGGCCCATAAGTTTAGTACCTATGATTTCCTCTGTGCAGTTAATTGTTTCAGGTCTTATGTTTAGGTCTTTGATCCATTTTGAGTTAATTTTGGTACACAGTGACAGATAGCAGTCTAGTTTCATTCTTTTGCACGTGGCTTTCCAGTTCTCCCAGCACCATTTATTGAAGAGGCTGTCTTTTCTACATAGCATGTTTTTGGCTTCTTTGTTGAAAATTATCTCTCCATGTTTATGTGGGTTTATTTCTGCATTTTCAATTCTATTCCATTGTCTTTGTGTCTGTTTTTCTGCCAATACCATACTGTTTTGATTATTGTTGCCCTGTAGTACAAGCTGAAGTCAGGGAGTGTGATACCTCCAGCATTGTTCTTTTTTCTTAGGATTGCTTTGGCAATTTGGGGTTTTTCATGGTTTCATACAAATCTGATGACTTTTCGTTCTATTTCTTTAAAAAATGTCATTGAAATTTTGATGGGGATTACATTAAATCTGTATATTGCTTGGGTAATATGGGCAGTATAACTATGTTGATTCTTCGAATCCATAAACATGGAATGTCTTTACATTTCTTGGTGTCTTCTTCAATGTATTTTTAAAATGTGTTATAGTTTTCAGTGTATAGGTATTTCACATCATTGGTTATGTTTATTCCTAGGTATTATATTCTTTTTGTTGCAATTGAAAAATGAATTTTTTTTTAAATTTCTATTTCTGAGATTTCATTGGTAGTACTGTTAACCCCCATATACCATGGAACTTCTATAACACGGTTTTGCTCTAATAAGTTTCAAGAATTGGGGAAAACCCTCATAAAACATCACATCCTAGAACACAGTTTTAGTGTAACACGGTTTGAGAATTAGAGAAATCCCCAAACAACACAGGGCTTTTAAGAGCAAAAAATGTCTCATTCAAAATTAGGGAAATCCCTGAACAACACAGAACATAGTAAAAGCTTTTAAGAGTAAACAATATCTCATTTGAAATTTTTCATTAGAGCATGAATGTCATATCAGATTTGAGTGCAAAATTTTAAAAGTTATTAGTATTTTAAATCCATTTTTTTCGTGGAGTATTAAGTTCAGAGGATGAAGATATCTTGTCAAAAAGAAAACACCTTTGATAAATGGTGCTTAGTAATGATGACAAAGAAAACATTATTTAATACATATTAATATGTTATAATTTTGGTGAAAATTGCTTTAATTATAAAAATGCAATAGTATGTTTTTAAAAAATTTTTGGAACCTAACCCCCTTTTTTTGTACTAGCTCTTTGTTTCGTATAACACAAATTCATATAACAGCATTTTTTAGGAACTTAACAACCGTGTTATATGGGGGTTACCTGTATATGGGAATGCAATTTTTGTACATTGATTTTGTAGCCAGCAACTTTAGTGTATTTGTTTATTTTTTCTAATTGCATTTTGGTGGAGTCTTTAGGGTTTTCTATATATAGCATCATGTCATCTGCAAAAGTCACAATTCAACTTCCTCAATCCCTATTTGGATGCCTTTTATTTCTTTCTTTTGCTTGATTGCTCTGGCTAAGACTTCCAATACCATGTTGAGAAGCAGAGGTGATAGGGGACAGTCCTATTGTGTTCCTGAACATAGAGCAAAGGTCTTCAGTTTTTTGCTATTAATTATGATTAGCTGTGGGTTTGTCGCATATGGCCTTTATTATGTTAAGTTTTTTTTCCTTCTATACCCAGTTTATTGTGTTTTAATCATAAATGTATATTGTATCTTTTTTTTCAATTAATAAACTGTTCAATTTATTTGGAAGACTTAATAATCCTCAATGTGTATGCACCTAATAATAGAGATCAAAAACACATGAAGCAAAAGCAATCGCATCTAAAGGAGAAAGACAAAAACAATTTATAGATGGATAATTTAAAATAGTACCTCTCTCAGTAAGTTATGTAATGAGAAAAAAAATCAATAAGAAATTATGTACAACTTTAGATAAAATCTACAAATGTATTAAAACACTAAGATTGCCAAAACTTACACTGTATGAAACATAAAATATATGTATTTATACAGCTATTAAAAAACTGGATTCATTTAAAAACATCCCAAAAGTGTACCTTAGGCCCAGATGTTTCAGTGTTAAATTCTATCAAATATTTAAGGAACTAATATTATTATTATTATTTTTTTTAATTTTATTTTTTAAATTTATTGGGGTGACAATTGTTAGTAAAATTACGCAGATTTCAGGTGTGCAATTCTGTATCACATCATCCATAAACACACAGTGTGTATATTGTATCTTGTCAAATGCTTTTTCTGTATCTATTGATATAATCATGTGACTTTTGTCTTTTTTGTGTGTGTGTGGTGTATCACGCTGATCATTTGCATATGTTGAACCATTCTTGTGCTCCTGGGATGAACCTCACTTGGTCATGATATATAATCTTTCTTAATGCATTCTTGCTTTCATTTGCTAGAATTTTCTTTTAAATTTTTACATCTGTATTCATCAGAGATATCGGTCTGTAATTTTCTTTTTTGTGCTATCCTTACCAGGTTTTGGGTTCAAGATAATGTTGGCCTCATAAAATGAGTTAGGGAATATTGTCTCTTCTTCAATTTTTTGGAACAGTTTGTGTAAGACAGGTATTAGATCCTCTTTGAATGTTTGGTAGAATTCACTAGTGAATCCATCTAGTCCTGGAATTTTGCTTGAGGGAAGATTTCTGATGACTGTTTCAATTTCCTTAATATCGGTAGGACTGTTTAAATTTCTAATTCTTGGTGATTTAGCCTAGAAAGCCTATATGTTTCTAAGAACATGTCCATTTCTTTTAGGTTAGTGAATTTTGTGGCATATAGTCCTTCATAGTATTCTTGGATGATCCTTTGTATTTCTGTGGCATCCGTGATAACTAGCCCTTTTTCATTTCTGATTTTGTTTATTTGTGTCTTTTCTCTTTTTATCTTAGTGAGTCTAGCCAAGGATTTTTCAATTTTATTAATCTTTTGAAAGAATTGGGTCTTTGTTGCATTAATCTTTTCTGATTTTTTTTTTGATACGTATTTCTTTTAGTTCTGCTCTGATTTTTATTATTTCCTTTCTTCTGCTGACTTTGGGTTTTGTTTGTTCTTCTTTTTCCAGTTCTTTATCTGGGAATTTTCTTCTTTCTTGAAATAGGCCTATAGTGATATACATTTCCCTCTTAAAACTGTTTTTGCTGAGTCACAAAAATTTTCGTAGGATGTATTTTCATTCTTATTTGTTTCTATATATCTTTTGATATCTCCTCTTGTTTTCTCTTTGACCCAGTAGTTCTTTAAAACTATGTTGTTTAATCTCCACGTATTTGTGGTTTTTCTTGCTTTCTTTTTGCAGTTGATATCCAATTTCAAGTCCTGGAATTATTTCGATCTTCTTAAATTTTATGAGGCTAGTTTTATGTCCCAATATATAGTCTATATTTGAGAATGTTGCATATACACTAGAAAATAATGTATGGTCTGACATTGTAGTATGAAGTGTTCTATAAATGTCAAGTATGTCCATTTTATCTAATGTGTCATTTTGGGCTGATATGTCATTCTTTATTTTCTGTTTGGATGATCTATCCAAAGCTGTCAGTGATGTATTTATGTCCCCTACTATAACTTTGATTTGGTCAATTGCTCCCTTAAGTACCGTTAGTAGTTGGTTTGTATATTTCGATGCTTCCTGATTGCGGGCATAAATATTGATGACTGTTACGACTTCTTGTTGTGTAGTACATTTTATCACTATGAAATGTCTATCTTTGTCCCTTGCTACCTTTTTTATCCTGAAGTCTGGGTTATCTGATATCAACATAGCTATAACTGCTTATCTCTGAGTATCATGTGCTTAGTGTGTCAATTTCCACCCTGTCACTTTGAGTCTATATTTGTCCTTGTAGCTGAGATGTGTCTCTTTGGAGGCAGCATCCGGTTGGGTTTAATTTTTTGATCCTATCTGCTGCTCTATGCCTTTTTATTGGTAAGTTCAGTCCATTTACATTTAAGGTGATTATTGATATATGAGGATTCTTATCATTGTATGTTTGGTTTTCTGATATGACTGTGTTTCCATTTTTTCGTTGCCTTTTTGTACCGTCTATTACTTCAGTGTGGTAACATTCTGTTATTTTTCCCTCCGTTTCTTCTTCTTTTATGGTATATATTCCAGTTCTGGATTTTTTTTTTTTTTGAGTGGTTACCGTTAAGTTTGTGTAATAAAGAGTTTCATATTTAGAGTATTCCATTTTTATCAGCTTGCTTCCTTTCTCCATTCCCTTGTTCTGGTTCAAACCTTTACTCTTTCCCCTTTTCTGTTTTTGTTGTCACAAATTATCCCTATTTATGCTGTGAGTTGATTTCTGCACTGCAGTAGCAAATTGTCTTTTTCCTCTCTTTTGTAAATGTTTTTTTTTTTTTGGTGTTTGTTTGTTTGTTTTGTTTACTTTTTTACCCTGTATGTTATCAGTAAGTGTATAGTGCCTTATTTGGTGTAGGGCCTCTATTTTCTACTTCTGTCTCTCCGTTCGTACTACTACTCATGGTTTTGTATTCTTCTGCGTTTTTGTTTCAGGTTGAATAGCCTCCTGCAGTATTTCTTGTAGTGCAGGTCATGCGTCAGAAAATTCCCTCAACCTCTGTATGTCTTATTACTCCTTCATATCTAAAAGATAACTGTGCTAGATATATTATTCTCATAATTTCTCTCTTTCAAAAGTTTGAATATTTGATTGCATTCCCTTCTGGCTTATAGGATTTCTGCTTAAAAATCTGATGATAATCTAGATAGGTTTCATTTGTAGGTTACCATCTTTTTTTCTTTGGCTGCCTTGAAGATTATTTCTTTGTCCTTAATTTTTTTTTTATTAGTTTCAGGTGCACAAGACAAAGTAATACTTAGACGTTTATCATTTATATCCCTCACACTGTGGACCCCCCTCCCCCCATCCACTATCTCTCTGACATCGCACCGAGCCATCCCATTTCCACTGTCTCCACTCCCAATGCTGTACTCCGCCTCTTGTAAGTGTATACATACATATATATACACATATATATAATATTATAGTTGGCATTCATAATTGTTCAGCTTCAGGTGTACAGTCCAGTGATCAGGCATCTACATCTTCCCTGAGGTGGTCTCCCAAATGGGACACGTGTCCATCAGATACCCTACAAGAACTTTAAAACATTATTGATTACATACCCCAGATTAATTTTCAAAACCCCGTGGCCATCTTGTGGTTACTGACTGTTTTCTAATCCCCTCAACTTCCCCCTTACCACCACACCCCCGCCCATCTAGCAACCCTCAGTTTTTCCTCTTTGTCTACAAAACTGTTTCTGATTAGTTCATTCACTTATTCTTTTCTTTAGATTCCGCATATAAGTGAGATCATATGGTACTTATCTTTCTCTGTCTGACTTATTTCACTTAACATAATGTTCTCTAGGTCCATCCATGTTGTTTCAAATGGTAAGATTTCTTTCTTCTTTATTGCTGAGTAATACTAAATTGTATAAATGTACCACCTTTTCTTAATCCAGTCATCTACCGATGGGCATTTCTGTTGTTTCTATGTCTTGGTTATTGTGTATAGTGCTGCAATAAACATAGGAGTGCATAAAGATTTTTGAATTGAAGTTTCGGATTTCTCCGGATAGATACCTAGGAGTGGAATTACTGGATCATAGGGTAATTCCATTTTCAGATTTTTGAGATACCACCATACTGTTTTCCATAGCGGCTGCACCAATCTGCAATCCCAACAACAGTGCACAAGTGTTCCCTTTTCTCCACATCCGTGCCAGCACTTGTTATTTGTTGATTTATTGATGATAGCCATTTCGACTGGGGTGAGGTGGTATCACATTGTGGTTTTTATTTGCATTTCTCTGATGGTTAGTGAGGTTGAGCATTTCTTCATATGTCTGTTTGCCATCTGTATGTCCTTTTAAGAAAAATGTCTCTTCAAGTATTCTGCCCATTTTTTAATTGGGTCGTTTGTTTTTTTGGAGTTGAGTTGAGTGAGTTTTTTTATAGATTTGTGATATTAATCCCTTATCAGATATATCATTGGCAAATATCTTTTCCCATTCAGTAGGATCCCTTTTTGTTTTATTGATGGTTTCCTTTGCTGTGAAAAAACTTTTTAGTTTGATATAATCCCACATGTTTATTTTTTCTCTTATTTCCCTCGCGCGATGGGATATATCAGTAAAAATCTTACTCCGGGTAATGTCTGTGAAGTTTCTTCCTATATATTCTTCTAAGTATTTTATGGTTTCAGATCTCACATTTAAGTCTTTAAGCTATTTTGAATTTATTTTTGTATATGGTGTAAGGAGGTGGTCCAGCTTCATTTTTTTGCATGTGTCTGTCCAGGTTTCCCAGCACCATTTATTGAATAGACTGTCTTTACCCCACCGTACATTCTTGCTTCCATTGTCGTAGATGAAATGGCCATATAGGCATGGATTTATTTCTGGACTCTATTATGTTCTATTGATCTATGTTTCTGTTTTTATGCCAGTACAATGCTGTTTTGATTACTGTAGCCTTGTAGTATAATTTGAAGTCAGGTATTGTTATACCACCCACTTTGTTCTTATTTCTCAAGATTGCTGAGGCTATACGGGGTCTTTTATGGTCCCATATAAATTTTAGGATTATATGTTCTATTTCGGTGAAAAACGTCATTGGTAGTTTGATAGGAATTGCGTTGAATATGTATATTGCCTTAGGCAGTATGGACATTTTTACTATATTAATTCTTCCTATTTATGAACATGATATGTGTTTCCATCTATTTATATCTTCTTTCATTCCTTTCTTCAGTGTCTTATAATTTTCTGAGTACAGATCTTTTACTTCTTTGGTTACATTTATTCCCAGGTATTTTATAGTCTTTGGAGCAATTGTAAATGGGACTGTTTTTTTTTTTTTTTTTTTTTCTCCTTCTGATGTTTTATCATTGGTATATACAAATGTAACAGTTTTCTGAATATTAATTTTGTATCCTGCTAGTTTACTAAATTCATCTATCAGCTCTAATAGCTTCTTGGTGGAGTCTTTAGCGTTCTCTATATATAGTATCATATCATCTGCATATAATGATTATTTTAATTCCTCCTTACCAATTTGGATGCCTTTTATTTCTTTTTCTTGTCTGATTGATGTGGCTAGAACTTCCAGCACTATGTTGAATAGAAGCGGAAATATTGAGCAACCTTGCCTTGTTCCTGATCTTAGGGGGAATGGTTTTAGCTTTTCCCCATTGAGTATGATGTTAGCTGTGGGTTTGTCATATATGGCCGTTATTATGTTGAGATATGATCCCTCTATTCCCACTTTCTTAAGGGTTTTAATCATAAATTGTTGTTGGATTTTATCAAATGTTTTTTCTGCATCTATTGATATGATCATGTGATTTTTATTTTTCATTTTGTTAATGTGGTGTATCACATTAATTGATTTGCAGATGTTGAACCACCCTTGCATACCAGGGATGAATCCCACTGATCATGGTGTATGATCTTTTTAATATATTGTTGAATTCTGTTCGCTAATATTTTGTTAAGGATTTTTGCATCTATGTTCATTAGAGATATCGGCTTGTAGGTTTCTTTTTTTGTGGTGTCTTTGTCTGATTTGGGGATCAGGGTGATAGTGGCTTCGTAAAAAGTGTTTGGGAGATTTCCCTCCTTCTGAATTTTTTGGAAGAGCTTGAGGAGAATAGGTGATAATTCTTTTATGAACGTTTTGTAAAATTCACCTGTAAAGCCATCTGGTCCAGGGCTTTTGTTTGTTGGGAGCTTGTTGATTACTGATTCAATTTCCCTGGTGGTAATCAGTCTATTCAGGTTTTCTGTTTCTTCTTGAGTTAGCCTTGGAAGGTTGTACTCCTCTAGAAAATTGTCCATTTCTTCCAGATTGTCAAATTTGTTGGCATACGGTTGCTCATAGTAGTTTCTTAAATTTTTTTATATTTCTGCGGTGTCTGTTGTCACTTTTCTTCTTTCATTTTTGATTTTATTAATTTGGGTCATCTCTCTCTTTTTTTTTTTTTTTAATGAGTCTGGCATAAGGTTTGTCAATTTTGTTTATCTTCTCTAAGAACCAACTCTTGGATTCATTGATCCTTTGTATTGTTTTTCTGGTTTCTATTTCATTTATTTCTGCTCTGATCTTTACTCTCTCCTTCCTTGTGCTCCCTTTGGGCTTCTTTTGCTGTTCTTTTTCCAGATCCCTTAAGTGTGAAGATAAACTTTTGATTAGTGATGTTTCTGGTTTCTTTAGGTAGGCCTGCAATGCTATGAATTTCCCTCTGAGGACTGCTTTCGCGGCATCCCATAGATTTTGGGTCGTCGTGTATTCATTTTCATTTGTCTCGATATATCTTTTGATTTCTTCCTTGATCTCCTGCTTGACCCATTCATTATTTAGTAATAAGTTATTCAGCCTCCATGAATTGGTGTGTCTTCCAGTTTTTTTCCTGTAGTTCATTTCTAATTTCATAGCACTGTGATCAGAGAAGACAATTGGTATGATTTCAATTTTCTTAAATTTATCAAGACTTGTTTTGTGGCCTAACATATGGTGTATCTTGGAAAATGTTCCATGTGCGCTTGAAAAAAACGTGTATTTTGCAGCATTGGGATAAAATGCTCTGAAAATATCAATTAAATCCACGTGGTCCAATGTGTCATTTAAGGCTGTTGTTTCCATATTTATTTTCTGTCTGGAAGACCTGTCCCTTGTTGTCAGAGGTGTGTTGACCGCCCTTACTATGATAGTGTTACTGTTGATCTCTGTCTTTATGTCAGTCAGTATCTGTTTTATATATTTAGATGCTCCTATGTTGTGTGCATAGATGTTTACTAGGGTTATGTCCTGTTGTCGGATCGATCCTTTTATTATTATATAGTGCCCATTTTTATCTTTCAATATATTCTTCACTTTAAAGTCTATTTTGTTAGATATAAGTACTGCAACTCCAGCTTTTTTCTCATTTCCATTTGCATGAAATATCTTACTCCAACCCTTCTCTTTCAGCCTGTTTGTGTCTTTTGATCTGAGGTGAGTCTCTTGTATACAGCATATACAAGGGTATTGCTTTCTTATCCACTCAGCCACCCTATGTCTCCTGATTGGAGCATTTAATCCGTTTACATTTAAAGTGATTATTGGTAGGTACATAGTTATTGCCATTTTTAAATTTGTATTTAGATTGTTTTGATCTTTCTTCTATTACAGAAGTCCTTTAAGTATTTCTTGCAATGCTAGCTTGGTGGTAACAAATTCCTTTAGTTTATTCTTTTCTGGGAAGCTGTTTATCTCTCCATCAACTTTAAATGATAGCCTTGCTGGATAAAGCAATCTAGGTTGTAGGCCTTTGTTGTCCATCACTTTGAGTATCTCCTGCCACTCCCTCCTGGCCTTCAATGTTTCTGTAGAAAAATCATTTGATAGTCTTATGGGGGTTCCCTTGTATGCAACCCTCTGTCTTTCTCTTGCTGCTTTTAGGATTCTCTATTTGTCTTTCAGCTTTTCCATTTTAACTATAATGTGTCTTAGTGTGGATCTGTTTGGGTTTATCCTGGTTGGAACTCTCTGCACTTCCTGCCCTTGTATGTTAGATTCCTTCATCAGGTAAGGGAAGTTTTCAGACATTATTACTTGAAATATGTTCTCAATCCCTTGCTTCCTCTCTTCACCTTCTGGTATTCCTATGATGCACATGTTGTTGCGCTTGATGTTATCCCAGAGGTCTCTTAAACCATCTTCATTGTTTTTTATTCTTTTTTCTTTCTGTTGTTCTGTTTGGGTGATCTCTGCTGACTTGTCTTCTAAGTCGCTGATTCGATCCTCTGCTTCATCTAACCTGCTGTGAATCCTTCAAGTGAGTTCTTTATTTTAGTAATTGTGTTCTTTTTTTCTAACTGGTTGTTCCTTATGATTTCTACATCCCTCTTTATGTCACTTCTAAGTTCCTTAAACATTCTTATCATCAGTGTTCTGTACTCTGTCTCTGATAGATTGGTTACCTCTGTTTCATTTGGTTCCACTTCTGGAGGTTTCTTCTCTTCTTTTATTTCGGACATGTTTCGTTGTTTCCCCATTCTGGCTGTGTGGCCGACCAGCAGCCACAAATCAACGAACAACCTGAAAGGGGGAGTGGGAATGAATAAAGACACTCACAAATATGATGATGCGGCCGGTCTTCAGTGATCCTGAAGCACCGAGTTTACTATTCTTCACCAATTTATACCGTCTGTGTACATGCAGCTTAACAATCATAAGTATGCATTATCTCATTAAGAGTAAATTTATGACTTTTACATACAAACTACGAAATCCTTGAAACTTTCCCAAAGTCATTATCTCATGACAAAGCCCACCAATTATCCTGCTAGTCTTCAGTCCTCAGTGTCCGAGAATCGGTCACTCCCACCTACTTTCTCAGCAGCTTGCAAGCACCCTCCAGGTGCAGGCAGAGATAATACCTTAGAAGCTGAAACAAGTTAATCATAAACTGAGCCAGTCTGCAAGGCTTTAGAATAACAAGAAATCATGGCTCCCCACATCTCCCCCTTTTTTATTTTATTGAAGCAAAATCCATATTACAGGAGATATAAGGTGACGGTGCCTGTCTTAGGCACCCCGGGACCGTCTCATCAATTAACCCGTCTTTGGAACTTGTATTTTTTAATACAAGCCCTGTCTTAGGTGTTGAAGGACCTCCCAGGATTTACCCGTCATTGGCTAACCCGTCCCAATACATACAAGGGGGAGAGAGAGACTTAAGGCCTTGTTTTAAGCTCAAGCTGATGGATGTCAGCTCGCAAGTCTAACATCCTGTTGATGAAACATTTAATGAGGATGGGGAGTAGGCACAGAACCAAACAGACACAGATGTCCAATATAAGAAAAATCATAACAGAATGGGTAATATGAGGCATAGATGGCATAGCATTTTTAAGAGCATCAATAAACTCAGAAGCAGCCTGAGCTGCATCAAATTTTAAGGGTTTAGCTTCTCTCATATTTTGAATTTTATCATGAAGCCGAAACATATCTAAAGACACATTAGCATCATGCCAAATTTGTTTTAGTATACCAAGGTCCAGAGATATTAACAGGAAGCATAACAAAAGATGGTTGTTTAAGTATCATAACATTAGTTTCTAACGGCACCCAAGAAATATAATTTGTTAAAGAACAATTATTACAGGAAACATTAAATTGATTTTCTACAAAGTGTACATTAATATTTCCAATCAAAAGTGCATATGGGGAAGGAACACAAGCAGTTACATTAACAGTTTTAACAACAGTGGTCCAATCTCTAGTCCCATCTTGTAAATCAGCCACCTTACTGTAGGGAGTGCCTGATTTACAAAACTTTTTAAATGTTGTTTTATGTGTCCATCAGAAGGCAATTCTAGGGCGTGAGTGTCATTGACATAGACTGGAATCTCAAGACCATCCCATACAGCAGGGTGGAGGATTGGTGGATCAGGTACATAGGCCCAATATGTCTGGTCTTCTTTTGCATTGCTGAGGGTCATCAATGTCATCAGCAGGTAGAGGGTCCACATGTCGCACCAATCGTTCTGGCAGCCACCGAGGGCCCTCTGCATCCTGTGGAAAAACACAAACATGCCCTCGGCCCCATATGAGGACTGGATCTGGGCCTTGCCAAAAGCCTGTAAGTGGGTCTTTCCATTTGACCAAAGCCTGAGGGGCAGCAGACGGATGCCAAAAGCGCTCTGCAGCACTCTTACCATGGGCATCCAAGGTCAAAAAATTTTGAATAAAGAGAGAATGAGACAGGTAATTATGGGGCGTCAGGGGATATAACTCCCCCTTTTTTATTTTTTGCAAATTGACTTTTAATGTGCCATGAGTGCGTTTAACAATCCCTTGTCCCTGGGGATTGTAAGGAATGCCAGTAACATGATTGATAGAGAATAGCTGGCAAAATAAAGAGAATTTTTTGCTGAATGGCTTTTTTAACCTTAGAGAGAGCCTTTTGTGCAGGCTCAGTAAGAGACCTGGGGGAGGTTGGATCAGAATCTCCTTTTAAAATTTTAAACAGTGGTTTAAGATCTCCAGTAGTTAATCCCAAAGAAGGGCGCAGCCAATTAATATCTCCCAACAACTTTTGAAAATCATTAAGAGATTTAAGATGATCTTTTTTAAGCTCTATTTTTTGTGGAGTGAAATACTGAGCAAACAACTGAAATCCCAAGTAAGAATAAGGCTCACTTTTTTGTACTTTTTTGGGTGTAATAATAAGACCTGAGGCCAGAAGGTTTTTTTTTATGTTTACAAAGCAAGCTAACAACACCCCTTTTCTTTTTACAGGCCAACAACATGTCATCCATATAATGAATAATGTAAACAGAAGGAAACTGTTTTTTGGTGTTATCAATTGCTTTACTAACAAACTTTTGACACAAGGTGGGGTTATTTGTCATGTCTTGAGGGCTCTTAGAAATTTGAACTAAGAACACTAAAAGCAATTTTTTTACAATCTTTTTGATTTTTTTTTTAATTACAAAAATGGGCGAATTTTAGGGTGAAGTAGATTTAATTATATGGCCTTTATCAAGCTGTTTTTGTACTAAAAGGTCAACGGGGAGGCTGGGAATTAAACCCGGGCCTCCTGTATGGCAGGCGAGAATTTTACCACTGAGCCACCAATGTTTTACTAGACAAAACATCTAAAATTGCCATTGTAAAAGGGGCGATAGGACCGTACTGTGTGTAAGCTTTTTTTAATTTTTTTACTTGCTTTTACTGAAAAGGTCTCCATTTTTTAAACACATTTTTTGTCTGGTCAAGCCTGTTAAAGACAGGATATACTCTAAATTGTTTTAAAGACTCTCCCTGCTTATGAGTCTCTTTGTAAGCCAATTGAAGAGGGGAGCGCACAACAGAATCTGATCCTGGCTTAACATAACTTGGCGGGGGGGTCTTTACCCCGAGGATTTCACTGATCTCTTAAAGAAATCTGGGGACCCAGAGGACAATTTTCTTTACCCACAGCAACTTTGAGTTTGACTAATTGTCCTTGAATCATCTTTATCTGTTTTGTAAGTGAAACTATAGGATTTGCAAGCCGTCTGCTTTTATGAGCTGCAGCCACCACTAAATCTTTCTGATCTTGAGGGTCTAAATCTTTTCAGTGTTTATCTGGAGGTTTTTGGCTAACAGGCTCTTTATTATGTTTAGCAACTCCCTCTGCATATCTGACTCCTTTTCCCTCCTCTTTCTCCTCCGGAGAGGTGGCAGATAAAAGAGTTTTCTGGGCGTAATCAGCCCCCTCCCTTTCTCCTAGCTCTTCCAGTGAAGCGGCGAAAGGAAGCGTTTTTTTATTTCCTGCCTGTTTTACTTTTTTGAGCTTACATCCTTTTCTTTTAAGATCTAAGCAATCTCTGATTAAAGTCCACAATCCAAATGTTTCTACAGGAACCTGTTTAGGTCCATGAGCTGTATAATAATCTTGTAACCGTTTTCCTACCCTTTTTCAGATCTCCAGGCTGACAGTACCTTTATCTGGAAACCATGGGCAAACTTCTTTTACAAATTCTAAAAATTTATCTAATTGCTCTTTGCTCACCCTGCTGCCATGGGCGGCAAGTAATCTCTTAAGTCCTCTAACATACAGGTCCTTGCTGCTGGCGTGACCCATTTTCTTAAGTCCTCTAATACACAGGTCCTTGCTGCTGGCGTGACCCATTTCCCTTTTCTGACTCGACCCTTCTTTCAAACAAAGAAAAACAATCAGATGCCCGTCTGGCCGTGCCCCTTATGGGACCAAATCTGTCGTAGCTAGAGGCGTGTCGGTATAACCCCCCGACCAGGCAGAACAAAGTTCTGATCGCCGTTATGCCATAAGACAGAACCGGAAACGCAGTTTCGAGCCCAAACAAGCTCCGTAACACGAGGTCGTGGAGCTATCACTCACTCACACACTCATTCGACCGAGGGGACAGTGTCCTACTCACCGTACCTCCGCAAAAACTCTATAACCGAGCCGGGCCCAATCTGTACGGTGTTCCTCACTGATTTCCCCGTGTTCAGGCCCCACGTTGGGCGCCAATTGTGGCCGACCAGCAGCCACAAATCAACGAAGAACCTGAAAGGGGGAGTGGGAATGAATAAAGACACTCACAAATATGATGATGCGGCCGGTCTTCAGTGATCCTGAAGCACCGAGTTTACTATTCTTCACCAATTTATACCGTCTGTGTACATGCAGCTTAACAATCATAAGTATGCATTATCTCATTAAGAGTAAATTTATGACTTTTACATACAAACTACAAAATCCTTGAAACTTTCCCAAAGTCATTATCTCATGACAAAGCCCACCAATTATCCTGCTAGTCTTCAGTCCTCAGTGTCCGAAAACCGGTCACTCCCACCTACTTTCTCAGCAGCTTGCAAGCACCCTCCAGGTGCAGGCAGAGATAATGCCTTAAAAGCTAAAACAAGTTAATCATAAACTGAGCCAGTCTGCAAGGCTTTAAAATAACAAGAAATCATGGCTCCCCACATGGCTGACTCTCTGTGTTTGCTTTGATGTATTAGGTAGATCACCTAGAGTCCTTAGTTCTTGCTGGGTTATCTTCTGTAGTATGTGTCCTTTATATTTGACTTGCACTACTTCGCTCTTCTCCTCTGCATGTGCGTCAAAGGTGACTCTTACATTGTGTATATTGTCCTGTTAAAGTTGACCTTTAATGGCTTTTCGCTTGTGAGTAGGTGGAGTTAACTCCTAGGCTGACTAGTTGTGAGACTTGGCTCTGCCCCCGCAGCGTGTTCTGCTGCGTGAGGGTTGACCACTTAAATGTGGTTTGGCCTCTATGGCTCTTGTGCCTGTAGAGAATTCCCTCTGGGTGTGTGACTTGTAGGTCTCACCGGGTAGTACTCTAGTTTGGTCTGGAGTTAGCCTCTGGATATGTTGAATCTTGTGCCTCTTAAGCTGGGCCCTGGTAGGGAAATTTCAGAACAAAGCAAATCACCAAGCACAATAACAACGACAACAACAAAGAAAAAATCAAATTCCTTCACATGTAAAACAAACCAACAATCCCCACTCAACATAGGCAAAGATATCAAAGATAAAAAGACAAAAGAAGACAAAAAGCAGCACCAGTCTTGGCTTAAGCCCACCAAGTAATCTCCATGTTGTCCTCTGCTGTACCAAAGATTCCCCTGAGTATTGTGCAGGCAGAGCCAGTCAGCTGGTGCCGAGTGACGTTGGGACTGCAGATTCAGATGCATGGGGCTGAGGGGTCTGGATGGTAGTTTTTACAAAGTCAGTGCCGTTTCTGCCCTTGCCTGCACATATGCACACTGAGAGTAGCACCACCAGCCCTGTGTCCAGTTCTCCTGAGTCTTAGAGCACTTCTTCCGTGTGTGTGTGTGTGTGTGTGTGTGTGTGGTAGGTGGGAGATTTCTGAGCTGCTGAAAGCCGGGAGCTGCCTCTGCCGCTTACTGCTGATCCCTGGGAGTGTCTCTGCAGTTGTATTTGCCCTGCCCTAGGTAGGCCAGAAAAGGTGGTGGCTGAGGGTAGAGAAGTCTCTTCTCTCCTAGCTCAGCAAAAATCACACTCTTCTCAGGCTCTTCCCTGGGTCAGAGCTGCCGGCCAGTCTTCCCAGACCCTGAGCACTACTATGGCTCCTCTGTAATCTGACACTACTCCTCAGTTCAAGGGCCACTTTAAGTCTCTGGAAGTGCGGAGATAGGATTGGAAAAGCGGGGGGAGGGGCTCAGGTATGGAGTTTGTGTCCTTTGTCTGGCCTAGGGCCCAACTGGAGGTCTCACTGAGGGTTATTGCCTTAAATGCTGGATATGCTGGCCCCTCAGCAGGAGAGATCAGCTGTGGGACGCAGGGAAAGAGCCCACCTCCTGGCTTCTGTGCTCTCTGTTTCATCCTGGGATCCCCTGCGTCTCTGCAGCTGCGGATGCCGGCCGTGTTTCTACCGCCACCGTAGATGCGGGCCGAGTCTCCACAACCGAGGGTGCGGGCCATGTCCCCACAGCCACAGGTGCGGACTAGGTTGCCACCGCCACAGAGGCGGACCGTGTCCCTCTCCCCGCGTCTCCCCGCGTCTCCCCTCAGCTCCCTTCCCTCTTCCCCTGCTCGCCCAATTTGCCTGCCTGCAAGTAATCCTTGTACAAGTTAATTAGCTGTTCTGCGTGATGAGCCCAGAGTCCTTTGATGGGTTATATGGCCCGTTTGTGATAAGATCTAGAGGAGAACTCAAAAAGTGCGCCCTACTGCCGCCATTCCTATGACGTCACTTGGCACACTCCTTTTTAATGTGTTGTTGATTATATCTCTTTACACAATGTTCTAAATGTTTCTTTTTAGGTGTTACCACATACATATATGACTTATCACATTATATTGTATTCAGTAACTTATAAATTCAATGAAGTATATGAACTTTACTTTCTTTTAGGGTTTTATAATTTCCCCACTTTTAAAATATAATTGTCTTAAGTGTTTCCTCTGTACACGTTGAGAACCACATAAGATGGTGCTGTAATTTTGGTTTTAACCATAAAATATTATGAAAGAAATTAATAGACGTCATTCAAATGGTGGCGTGAGGTGAGCCTCTGGAAATCTCCCCTGGAAATTACAACAAATTAAACAGCTATCACTCCACAAAGGACTCCGTGCACAGCAGAGAGGCAAGAGGAGGAGGCTCACTACTGAATTTACCTAAAGGTTGGCAAATTGCGCAAGCAGGGGAGGAGGGAAGGAAGAAGTGCAGAGACGGAGCATCAGGGGGTCAGGACGAAGACCTAGCTCAGTGCTCCGAGCTTGCTGCATCCCTGAACTATTGCAGCTGTTGAGAAGGAAAGAACTCGGACTGCTAGGGCTAAAGGGACAGCATATAACACGGCTGAACCCAAAGAAAACGGCAGAGACTTTGGAGCAAAGACTGAGGGAACAATGCTAAAAACGGTGGTTTAAGCCCTCACTGCTGCAGAGAACGGAAGCTTTAGGCACTGAGAATAGCTGTCCCCTCTCTACGCGCCCAGAGCTTGTCCTACCCTTCATTGCCCACTACTAGAAGCAGAACAGTAGCAGTGTCAGATCAAAAGAACAGAATATTTGCATTCTGAGAACTGTGATCGACAGACACAGATTCCCAGCCCAAAGGGTTCTAGCAAAGGGAAGGGATCTGTGGAAGCAGGACTGGCTGTGGTGGTAATCGCTGCCATTGCTCTGGGCCACCTCTCACAAACCAACCCACCCCTCTCCACACCTATCTGGGTGAATCCCTGCAGGAGTAAACAGAACTGCTGCAACACACAGGCTCTGGATCTGGTGCAGGAGGAATTTGGAACTTCAAAAGCTCTCTGCATCCCCACAAGGACGCAGTGTCCTATTACACAGGTGAACTATCAACAGAGGAGAAACCCGCCTTCCAGAGAATCCCCCTATTGTGTGAAAACCTGGAAGAGTGCAGAGAAAACATAACACTACTGTGTAAGAGAGAAAAAAAGGGCTGCAGTCAGAGAGAAAATAAAACATTCTTCCAAAACGTACTGGAAAACAGAAAAAAAATCCTCTTCCTATTAACCTGTTGCAGAATCCACTCCTGTAGATGTTTAGGAAGAGAAATAATAGATCATAAATTGCCACGAATAACCAAGGCAACAAGACAGCTCAGAAAGAAATTGAAAAGTCTCCAGAAAAGGAACTTAAAGATATGGAAATATGTGACTTAAATGACAGAGTATTGAAGATTGCAGTTCTGAAAAAACTCAATGAGATGCAAGAAAACAGAGAAAGTCAGTTTAATAAACTCAGAAACACAATCAAAGAACAACATGAGCATTTTACGAAAGAGATTGAAACTTTAAACAAGAACCGAATAGAATTTCAGGAGATAAAGAACTCAATGTAAGAAATTAAGAATGAAATAGCCAGCTTAGGTAGTAGAGTTGACAAGATGGAAGAAAGAATCAGTGACATCAAAGATAGAAACCTGGAAATGAATGAATGGAAGAAGAAATAGACTTGAGACTTAAAAGAAATGAAAGAACTCTACAAGAACTTTCTGACTCCATCAGAAGGAGCAATATAAGAATTACTGGCATACCAGAGGGAGAAGAAAGAGAGAAGGGGACAGAGTATATTCAAACAAATAGTCGATGAGAATTTCCAAAACTTATGGAAAGAACTGGATCTGTGAATCCAAGAAGCAAATAGAACACATAATTACCTCAACCCCAGCAGGCCTTCTCCAAGGCATATTGTGTTGAAGCTGTCTAAAATCAACGACAGAGAAAGAATCCTCAAGGCAGCCAGGGAAAAGAAGACAGTAACCTACAAAGGAAAGCCCATTAGATTATCATCAGATTTCTCAGCGGAAACTCTACAAGCCAGGAGAGAGTGGAACCAAATATTCAAACTATTGAAACAGAGAAATTATGAGCCAAACGTAATATATCCAACAAAGACATCCTTTAGATATTAAGGAGTAAAAAAGACCTTTACAGGCATAAAGAAGCTGAGGGAATTGTCTAATACACGACCTGCACTACAAGAAATACAAAAGGAGCCTATTCAACCACCATCAACAGGGACAATTTGTGGTAACTAAAACATAAAAAGGGGGAGATTAAAGGCCTGAACAGGAATATGGGAATGGAGAAAGGAGGCATGTTTAAGAAAATGGAATACTCTAAATAACAAACTTTCTTTTACATAAACATAATGGTAGCCACTCAAAAAAATTCAGAACTGAAATACATACTGGAATAAAAGAATAAACTGAGGGAAACTTCACCGAATACCACCACCCAGAAACAATAGACAACAACAAAAAGGCAAATAAACAATGGAG